>NC_058086.1:46789780-47089780 GCF_014858855.1 Bufo gargarizans
AACATAACTGATGGCAATAGACAGATAATTGCATCACAAGTCGTGTAAAAATCATATTTCATATACAAATCAATAAAAATATATAAATTGCCATGTGCCAAGTTCCTTTCATTCCATTATTATATACAACAATATTACAATCATAATATATAATCAACTAATCCATAATTGGCTAAATCTTAATCATAATTAATATATCACAAGTGTAGAATATAAAATACATCCCCCGACCCTGACCGCGTCATGCTCTGCTCCACAAACACCAACACGCATGTCCAGCTCGTGTAGGAAAACCAAACCCCCAGGGATCTGACAGCACATGTCTGACCTATGAAGTAGACATAAGACACGGCTTCTGCTATAATGGAAATGGAAACCGCTTAGCGCATGCGCTGTAAGGACTTCACTGCCATATTGAAAGTTGGAAAAGTGTATTGGTTCAATTTATATTGATTTACGTTGTTTTTTTTTTTTTGCTACAATTAGGTTGGAAGTTTTGTTTGCTAATGAAAAGTCAGCCGAGGTTCCTAATATGTCTGAATTGTCAGCTAAGAAATGTGGTCTTTTTAACGGGATTATTTTACATTGGTTTTGAGCATTTCTGTGATTAATGCTTAAAGGGAACCCGTCATCAGCTTTATGCTGACCGTACTGAGGGCAGTATAAGATAGTGACAGAAATGCTGATGTCAGCGGTGTGTCACACATCAGCTAAAAGTAAGTGGTCGCCGAGAACCAGCGTCATAATCATTGCAGCCCAGGCCTGGAAAAGAGTCACGGCCATCGGAGAAGAGTCCTGGTTATTCATGAATTCCTGCTCCCCCCCCCCCCTGCTGATGACTGACAGTCTAATACCTAGTTTTCTCCCTCTCTCTAGGAGAGAGCTGCCAATCATCAGCAGATGGGCCGGAGAGCAGGAGATTATAATAACCAGGACTCTTCTCCGGTAGATGTGACTCTTCTCAAGGCCTGGTCTGCAATGATTATGATGCTGGTTCTCGGCGACCACTTACTTTTAGCTGATGTGTGACACACCGCTGACATCAGCATTTCTGTCACTACTTTATACTATCCTCAGTACGGTCAGCATAAAGATGATGACAGGTTCCCTTTAAAGCTGTAGAAGATTTAGAAGAGTTAAGAATTTGGGTGAAGGGTTTGCTTTTGACTTTCCTAAGACGACGAGAGAGGAGGTTGTGGCCTTGAAGTTTTCAGTACAGAAAAGGTCTTTAACCATGAAGCCAGCGGACAAAGGTGCGGCCTCCATTTTCATGGACACGTCATGTTTATAAAAGGGGCACACATGACAAATTGGCTGCAGTGGTTTGAGGCCAGAGAGTGCAGGAGCTGGGTGCCAGCACCAGGAAGCAGGTAGGTCCGCTCTCCTTAGCAGGTCTAACAGAAGAGGGGTTTGCCAAGCCCACCTCCACCCCAAACATGAACAACACCTATAAACTTGAGGATATTGTTTTGATTCTTAAAAGGAACATAATTTTGGTGTCATTTGAGAGATTGCGCTCACTTGTAGCTATTTTTTTTTTTATTTCAAGATGATTTATTTTGTTTAAATTCGTGGTACAGCAATGGGGTCAAATGTGGCCCCTACATACGTTAATATCTACATGAAGGCATTTTGTCTATGTATCCCACCACTTTGTACATGTGCTCAGATGGTGGCGGTACATAGACGACATCTTCCTCCATTGGACAGGTGGTCTTGATGAGTTGCTCAACTTTCATGTTTTTTTTTATGGAATAGATCCTGGGGTCTATTCCAGGTCTTTGTCTACAATACAGTTTTTGGACATGGAGATTACATTGGAGGAAGGGAGATTTGTTACAATTTTGTTTGTTAAACCAACAGATAGTTACCCCAAGTTCATTGTGATGGCTGCCACCCCAAAAATGTGGTGAGGTCTTCACCATACTCTTAGTTTGTACATGCAACGAGGATCGTTAATAGGGAGGAGACTCTATGGAGTTGATGGTTTCTGAATTTAAAACTAGCGGTCGTCCTTCTTCACTTATTTGTCAACATAGGGATTGAAGGGACGCGACTTACTGCATAAAAGTAAGATGATAGGGGGTATCATCCGCAAACATTGGCCAATGTTGAGAGGGTTGTTCCAGAATTTTCTAGACCTCCATTATTTTCCTATTGTAGATCTAAAAATCTTAGGGATAGGTTGGTACGTGCAGATCTTGGTCCCGACAGAACTTTCATTGGGATGGTGAAGGGGATGAGTTTCTCACACCCCATGACTGGTTCTGTTTATGTAATTATATATTATTTGACTTGTGACACAGATTTTGTTATTTATCTCTTGACTCTTCCATGTGATTTAATGTCTGTCGATGAGACTACATTGGATTTGAAATCTCGCATTTACCATCCAGGGTACAACATAAGACAGAAACGTCGTGATTTACCAGCATCCAAGCATTTTCAGATTTAAAACATACTGAAATACAATTAGGTTTCTGTATCACTGGCCGAAGTAGAGGTGGGGATCGGGAACAGATTCCGATGAAAGAGGGATTTGAGGGAATCTATAGATTCAGGGGTGTAGCTAAAGGCTCATGGGTCCTGGTGCAAGAGTTCAGCTTGGGGCCCCCCTTCCGTCAGTGCTTTCTGTGTCTTCTGATGCGGCACATAGTGCACACCTAGAGCTACGCCCCTCTATAGACTGAATACTTTTGAGCCACATGGCCTCAATGTGGATTAGAAATTTGGGTCAAATAATGAAATAAGGTGATTTGCGCTTTTCCTTCCATGAAATTGTTTGGGTTGTGGTGATCTATTATATTCATCCAGTGTTTAATTTGTATTTTTACAGATCATGCTTCACATTTTAACTTCTTTTGTCCTGTTTTTTTTTAGATAATTATTTCTTAAGAAAGGTGTTTTTTCAAGACCAGCTCAAAGTGGAACCAGTGATGCCCCTTTTTACATTATGATTTTATTATCATTTTAAATCTGTATTTTTGGAGTTTGTGATAATATGTTTATTACGGTATATGGTGTATTATATCTATCTCATTTTCTATCTCTCAATGTATCTATCTATCTACTGTATTTTTATGGACTGATAAATTGCTTCCAGTGGAGTCTAAATATCTCAGGTCATAATGAGAAAGTGGATGGGAAGGATGTTAGTTCAGATGATCATAAAAGGTAAACATGCGCTCGCTTTTAACGACGTGTAGAAAACGTTGCGCTCATCCGTTGCAGGATTTATTACCTCCTGTCCCCAACAACAAACACTGACCCCAGTTCTGTCTTTTCCATCCTCTTTTTTTAATGCTCGCAGATGATATCTTTCATTTTTATTAACTGGTTTTTATGCTTGCTTTGGTAATACCGGCATTTAAAATATTGTGTTTTACGAGGATTGCTGTGGAACATTAAACTTTAAAATGTTTTAAGTGTTGAAAATAATGCTGCGCTCCTGGAATTGTTAATTAGCCTCATGTGCATGAAAATGAGACAAGATCACCACCTACTGTAAGAGAGAAAGTTCTACAGCTCTGAAGAAAGCAGCAGCGGCGGCCGTCCGGAGGAGACACCATGCGTCATGTGAATATTTACTGCACAGCATCGCTCCTTCTCTGCTATCAGCCACTTCAGACTGGGGAAAAGCTCGGGGCCCCATCCCGTATATCCGGAGATCCAGTTCAGTTCCCCTCCGGTGTGGAGCAGAAAACGCCAGAGAGGAACTGAAGCCAGAACTGATCCAATAGTTTTCTCTGGGATCATCCTCATAAACCGTATCCGGAGCATCAATTGTGGTGCCGGATGCCAAATAGCGCCAGACAGAAAAACGCTGCACGCTCAGTGTGTCACTATCAGTGTACAGACACCGATCTGTGTGCGGAACATATCCATCAGCCGTGTCCGGCTCCGGCATAAAACCACTGATACATGGGAGCGGCCAAGATCCAGTGTTCTTTAAAAGAATCAAATATACCATCCCTGAATCACTGTATACAAGAAGATGTATAACTTATACCAGCTGTACATATATAATGATATACAGGAGATGCCCAGGTTATACCAGCATGGTCCATATCACTATATACAAGAAGATGTGTAACTTATACCAGCTGTACATATATAATGATATACAGGAGATGCCCAGGTTATACCAGCATGCTCCATATCACTATATACAAGAAGATGTATAACTTATACCAGCTGTACATATATAATGATATACAGGAGATGCCCAGGTTATACCAGCCTGCTTCTCCTCACACTGATGCTGGATGAGTATATAACCCACTTGTGGTTGTCAGTATACGGTATAATTCTGGGCACTGGATGGGACGCTTCCTGTCAGATCAATTATGTACAGGACTCGTCTTCCTCCGGAGTCCCCTGACTGTTCACCCTTCTGTTATAGCAGAGAGGAGACTGTTGCACATCGCAGAGGTCTGCAGGGTCTCCGCAAGGTACTGCAGTCATTAACTCTTTGCAGACTGTGGCCCCTGTCTCGTGGTTTTCTATTTCTCAGAGGGATATTCTGATTTCTAGAAATAAAGGCTCAGTCCATTAGAGATGCCGGCTCGGTGCTGCTGACTGTATAATTAGGAATACGAACCACCGCCATAACAGTGCACAGCGGCAGAACTATAGGGGGGGGGGGGGGGGGGGCAGAGGAAGCAGTTGCACATGGGTCCTCTGCAGCAGCATTGACTTTAATGGTTTGACTGCAGCTACTTGTACAGCCAGTGTCAGTGGAAAACCAATACTGCCGCCCGTCCATTCACAGGATCAGTGGGGATCACAGTGGTCGGACCCTCGCCAAGATCCTAGCAACGTGCCATCACTTTATAAGATTGGAATCCCCTCTGAAACTATGCGTCCAGATCGTCTAATTGACGCCATTCTATGAAAGTCGAGGGTGGGGGTCAGTAGCTCCCAGTACAGGCGCCATGTGGGATCACTTAGAGGGATGAGGTTGTTAATGGCAGGTTTACCCAGTGTTAATCCTAATAATAAATGCCACAACGTTATAAAAGTCAGTGAAGATTTTCTGTGGCCGCCGTCCAGAGTGATTTGCTTTCGTTTCCGGACTCCTGCCGGGTAACAGGTCGTCACACAACGTGCGGCGGGGGAAGAGTCGGGTGGAGCGTTTTCCTCCTTTCGTAAAAATCGCCTGTTTGATTTCATCGTCTTTATCATTGTTTCAATATTTTATAACATTTTTGTTACTTTGTTACAATTCACGGGATAATGGAATATTCTGCAACTTTTTAATACTTCATTGGGATTTTATTAAGACAGAAAAATGCCGGAGAGTAGGGTGGGCCAAATGTGTAAAGATTCGCGGGCCTTTTTATAAACTAGTATATTTTCTGACAACCCTTGTACCAGAAAAGCAACAACATTTATGACCGTTTCTGGAATTAATTATGGGAAATCTGTTGGGCTATGAGAGGCTAAGCTCCTCCCACCAAACTTCACGCACTTTCACTGCGGCGCACAAGGATAAAATTAAAAAGTTGCAATTTTGGTAGCAACATGCGAACATTTTGCAAATGAGCTCTTAGCAAGCTCCGCCTCTGAGGCCACCAGCTGTTTAACCCTTTAACTAGGCCTTGAGACATGACTTGGATAATAACTAAGGCTAGTTTCACACTAACTCCAGCAGGCTGTTCCGGCGGGTGAAAAGCCTGTCGGATCCGTGCAGCCGCTAGTACACACATGCCCCCGGACTACCGCTCCGGCCCCATTGACTATAATGGGGGCAGGCTGGAGTTCAGGTGGCAGCACGGCAAACTTGCCAAAAGGTGGCCGGAATAAAACTACGACATGTCGGACTTCTTAGTACCCTAAGCCAGCCCCTCATCTTCAGATGGCTGTTCCGGGGTGATTGCCCCTCATCAGTGCAGAGCAGAAAGTTTTAGCTTAACTGGGTGAGAGGCCTAGATCAGGATTTCGGGGGTACTATCTTTCCTTGCAGAGAGGCCTTGAGACATGGCTCCTATATTAAATAAGTCAGCATCTCATCTGCAGACAGCTGTTTCTGGTTGATTGCCCCTTGGTGCATCAGTGCAGAGCAGGGAGGACTGGCTTAACTGGGTAAGAGGCCTAGGTCAGGATTTGGGGGGGGGGGGGGTACTATCTTTCCTTGCAGAGAGGTATTGAGACATGACTTGGATAATAAGTAAGTCAGCATCTCATCTGCAGGCGGCTGTTCCAGGGTGATTGCCCCTCATCAGTGCAGAGCAGAAAGTACTGGCTTAACTGGGTGAAAGGCCTTAATCAGGATTGGGGGGGGGATACTCTCACACAGATCTTAACCCCTTAGTGGCCGGTCATTTCTTGGAATGCGAAAGTAAAAGGGAAATGAAAAAAAAAAAAAGAATAATATACTAACCACTAAGGGGGTTAAGATCTCTGTTCATGGTCAGTGAATAGAAGGCCTCACTTATTACTGACAATCTGTCCTGGTGACGCGGCGGACACACAGGTGCACAGCTCGGGGGCTCTCCAGTGCACTGTATTCTATTCTCATCATCACATGACCAAGGCAGAGGTTCAGCCTCGGGGGCAAGCAATGAAGGTTCGCATTCACTGACAGCAATCAGAGAACTTGTGAGAAACTGAAACAGGGAGAAATCCAGACACAATCTGTTACAAAGTTACCAATGCAAAAATGTTCATTATAAGGTTACAGTTTCATTATAGGAAAACCGCACCATTGCTGAATATAGAAAAAAGGGTCCCCACAGCAAGCGTCAAACTATGACCTGCGCTGTGGTGGTGATGGTGGGGGTTGTTACCCAGAATGCAGCTCAGCTAGTCCTGGACTGGTTCTTGCCACCCAGTAACAGTTGAGACACGACCAGCCGGGGTCCTTCCTTCCCTCCTCCATTGTACCCTTTTCTCCTTTCCCTGCCGAGGGGGCCACAGGGTTGCCCAGTACCAGACAGGAGGGGACCCAGGTCACCCCCCCCCCCCAGTGGTCCTGTAGTAGTGGCCAACCTTCTCCTATGGCAGGAGTCAGTAACCTCCAGCTGTTTTGAAACTACAAGCCCCAGACCAGTACAGCCAGTATGCATGCTGGGAGTTGTAGTTTCACAACAGCTGGACCTTTGACCTCTATTCTACAGCCATTATGCCACTGGGTAAAATCTGGTTATTGGCTTGTGATGTCATCGGTCACAAACAGATTTTTTTTTGGGGTTGCCAAATATAGCATTTAACCCCTTCATGTCTTGCAGTACTGCTTAGTCACTGCTCGGAGGGGGGAGACGAAGGCCTGTCTGACTCGTTCAGGTCGGCGTTCCATATTTAATGAGGAGCATATGCGGCCGCTAAATCTTCACTTCTTCTTATTAAGCCGGGACATGTTCCTTATTAAGGTTCAGAGTCGGGAGGATGGGAATCAATAAGATGATTTGTTTTCTTAATCAACATTCTGTCCCTATCCGAGCTGGAGCCGCCATGATTGGAGGATTACTCAGCGCCCCTCTTCCTTGGGAAAAAGCTGAAATTCTGCTGAAGTCTGCAAAAAAATATTTTAGCCACTGATCCTTCATTTTTTTACAATCTTGGCTGCTCCATAGCTTTGACTACTGGAGATGATCTCTCCGCCATGCTTTACACTGCAGCTCGGTTTGTTCAGACTGTGTGTTGTTTGCGCAGGCATGCTCACTGGGAAGTTAGGGCAAGGACACGACAATTAACAAGCTGGTAATGTAAATCACCATGACTCTTCAATGAAGGATTCCCAAAAATAAGGAATAAGCAGTTGGGACCCTCAGTGATCGACTTGTTTGTGGGGGAAACAAGTCTTCAATTCCACTGCAGCGCCCCCACAGGACAAATGAAGCATTACATAGTTCCCAATGAAATAAAAAGGAGATGTCTGGATGTGATTAGGCTACTTTCACACTAGTGTTTTAGTTTTCCGGTATTGAGATCCGTCATAGGGGGTCAATACCGGAAAAAAAAAAAACACTTCAGTTTTGTCCCCGTTCATTGTCAATGGGGACAAAATGTAACTGAACAGAACGGAATGCTCCAAAATGCATTCCGTTCCGTTTAGTTGCGTTCCCAGACCGGAGAGCAAACCGGATGCGGAGCAAGACGGATCCGGCATGACCCCCAATGCAAGTCACGGGGACAGATCAGTTTTCTCTGCCACAATAGAAAAACTTCCTCCATTGACTTGCATTGAGGGTCATGACGGATCCGTCTTCGCTATGTTAAAGATAATACAACGGATGCAGACGGTTGTATTATCAGTAACGGAAGCGTTTTTGATGGACAAAAGCAAAAACGCTAGTGTGAAAGTAGCCTAAAAGGGACACTGGGCGGTAGGGGGCATGGAATATGGACCGCATGGGCTTCACCACCTTAAAGGGGTCTTCTGGTTAGTGCAAGACATCTATCATCCACTGGATAATTGTTGGGGTCCAGCAGCCAGACTTCAGTCTATCCTTAGAATAGGGGCCCCGTCTCCCACCTGAACGGGATGGCGCCAGACTGCTAGCGATGGCTCCACTATCTCCGGCCATAGAGATGAATGAAGCAGCAGTGCCCATGCGCGACCACCGCTCCATTCACATGGGACCCCCACTAGACACTGGCATACATTAGTGTACTCAGTCTCCTAAATTATTATGCTACAGGAAGCCATGGGATTGACACGCCAACGGAGAACCTAACCGCGATCGCTCGCCCTCCCCATTATCCAATGAGAACGGAACTAATAACCGCTTTCCTCGCCTGCTTTACACCCTTTATTAAGGCACGCTCGGCGACATTGTCTTTTCTCTGCAATTTACACCTACCGCCAGCCAGAGCGATTGTGTTTCCCCAAAGAACGTCAGCTATAATGAGCAATAAGCAAAATGCAAACATGATTTTTTTTTGTCAGGAGGCGCACACGCGGGCCGCCTCTGAGCGGATCTGTTGGGAGCAGCGTCTGAGGAAAGTTGTTTAGTGTCAAAACACGCTGTTATGTGTAGAATGGAGAGCATCCAAGAAAAGGCTACCCTGGGTACAGAAATATGTCTCCTACTTAGACAACAGAATTTGGGATTTTTTTTATACTGCAGCAGAAATGAACATATGCTTTCCGAAAGAATAAGACGCCTCCTCCGCCGCCCCGCCATGATGATGGCTCTACGCCACTTGTAAAAGTGATAGATTTAGTATTTTTCTTATTAAAGGAGTCCTCCTGCCTGAGGTAGCAGCCGCACCTGGGTCCTAATGCTTGAGGGGGCCAAAAAGGTCCGAAAACCCAGCCTCCCAATATTTGTGGTCCCCGTTCACTTCTGCTTGCTCAGCTATTTTCGGCGCTCCCATAGAAATGAATGGAGAAAACTGCGCATGCGCAACCACCTCTCCGATCACGGCAGCCACTCGCTGGGCCCTGGGATCTCCTGTAGATCATTCATCTCAAACTAGGACAATCCTGCTAAGGGTCATGCACATGGCCGTAGCCGTTTTTGCGGTTCTGCATTTTGTGGAACGGAACCTTCTGCCTTCTGTAGAACAGTTCTGTTAAAACGGACAAGGATAGGACATGTTCTATTGTTTTCTTTTTCAGGTGCTGGGAACGGACATCCGGATGCAGACAGCACATGGTTTGATGTCCGCACCTTTTGTGGCCCCACTGAAGTGAGTGGTTCTGCATCCGACCAACCACAAAAGGTGCGGATCGAATGCGGACAAAAATTACAGTAGTGCGCATGAGGCCTAATCATGGGATGGCTGGGAGGTGGGGAGGCCCAATAGCTTCCTCTCTGCTCCTGGCTCAGAAATGGGCTATCCTTCTGGTCCTCCACCCAACCTCAGCAGTACAATCCTGCTCTCATAGAGCGGCGCCATTGCTGGACGACAAACATTTATACTGACCACTCATTCCATCTAATATATAAAGCTGAGTGTATGTGTGTATGTATGTCCGCTAAAGGAATCCGCACCATCGCATTTACAATCATGACATTTGGCACACAGGTACATCAGGTGTCCGGGAAGGTTTTGGAACGGGTCTCAGCTCTCTAGCACGTACCGTTCCTGAGATATTCCCAAAAATGCAAATATGGCACATCACATGACCTACATTAGCCAATAGAAGGCTGCAGGTCTTTCTCCTCATATCCCAATAGCCATACACACAGTCACATGACCCCTATCAGCCAGTAGAAGCTCGCAGGCCCTTAGTCTCCACATACATACAGTTTTACACCAGGTTTCCATGACACGGTTAAGGGAGCGGAGTGCTGTGGAGGTCACAGTCAAGGGGGCAGGTAGGGTGACCATTCAGGCCACCCTCAAAAGACGGACTTAAAACCCCTGCCCCACATGTCCCACTAACCCACACCTTCAACCCAGTTAGGCCACGCCCACTCCGCAGACGACGGGGATTGAAAAAATGAAGGTAAAAATCAACTTCTCAGCTGCAGGGGTTGGAGGGAGGGTGACTTTCTCCCTGCAGCTCACACTCAGACAGCGCAGTGCTGCAGTCTGAGAGTGAGCTGTTCAAAAGGACATCCCTGTGTCCGTCCAGGCCCTGCGCTGTGTTAAGGGGCAGATTGCTGTAGAGGCCCCTGTTAAGGGGACGAGGTGTTGTGGAAACAAGGAGATGGGGAACTGTGGAGGTCACTAATAGAGGGGTTGCCACTGTGGAGGTCTCTGTTAAGGGGGCAGGGAACGGTGGAGGTCACAGTTAAAGAGACGGTCCGCCATGGAAGTCAGTGTTAAGGGGTGAGGGGCTGTAGAGGTCACCGTTAAGGGAGCGGGCTGTTGTGGAGGTCACATTTTAAGGGAACGGAGCTCTGTGAAGGGTCACTGTTAAGGGGGCGGGTTATTGTGGAAATCACTGTTAAGGAGACGGGGTACTGTGGAGGTCACTAATAAAGGGGAGGGCGCTGTGGAGGTCACTGTTAAGGGGGCAGGCCGCTGTGGAGAATATTTGTGGGAAAATAAGCAGATCCTGTTTAGTAATCCTGGGCAACGGCTTTGGCCCAGGTGATACAATGGAGATAATGGAGTTTTTCGCACAACTTTACCTGTATCATAAGTCAGTGGATTCTACGAGGAAGGAGTTAAATTCTTGGGATATTTTCGCTCCCGAGCTCTGGGTACTGTGCATCAGGTTACACTCCGTTTCTTCCACTTGCTAAATTGGGATCATTTCATGATTAACATGGGAGCAGGAATGTCTTCTCGGGTGCGGGATAAAGGGGCATCTGTTCGGTTCACAAGGTAATACTTATCTGGGCGGCAAAACTTCCCCTTGTAGAATGAGAAACTGATAACTGCAAATATTTTTGTATTTGTCTAATAGATTTTTTTAATTTCTTTTTTGTTTTTACTGGGGATGTGACCTTTTTCGCAATCGGTTGGGGTCCAATAACATAAATATGTTGAGTATTCTTCTTAAAGGGGTGCTCCCATCTTGCTAATGGCATACCACTGGAATGTCCCGTAACGTTATGATCGGAAGGGCCCAACCTGTGAGGCTTTTCTTATCCCTAAAAATGTGTAAAAAAATAATGTCATTTTTTCTTACAAACCAAAACTGTAGTCCACCTGCCCTGCAGTGAATAGAAACACAACTCCACTGATCAATGATCATCTGCAATCAGAGATGGACCTGACAGTAAGTGTACAATTTCCCTGCAGCGCCACCACTGGGGAAATTAAGTATTACACAGGTCTCATTAAAATGATGTCCATGTGATGCACAGGGAGCGGGAGACTCTTGCAGCCTCTCTGATTAGCCCCATATACCCTATGCAGACAGTCCAATTCCCAGACTGAAGGCTGTGTATTCATCTGTATGTAAGGTCCTGACATTCCCAGCATCTGGACCCATTGATGCTATGATTTGGTCAATGTCTGGGTTTAGCTGTAATCTTTCCCACTGTATCAGTTGGACGGTTGTTTGTAATGCAGAAAATAGTCTTCAAGGTGCCGCTAATGACTGTGCAGAGTGGAGGGAACCGTTACGAAAGTCCTGACTATCGACGGGCTGCATGCACAAAATGACGGGTGCAAGGAATCGGGTGCAGTGCTCCATGTCGCCTCCTTTGCTGGCTTCATTCATGTTTCCATCACATTATACACTGCTCGTTTCCACAGTTATGACCACCCTGCAATCCAGCAGTTGTGGTCGTCACGACCTCCACGGCTGGATTGCAGGGTGGTCGCAACCTTGGAAACAAGTAGTGCATAATGTGATGGAGAAATAAATCCAGCCAGCAAAGGAAGCAATATAGAGAATCACCATACATTAGTAAGTGCCAGCGTGACAACCCCTTTAAATGAGAATGAGCTGCAATACCAGGCTCAGCCTATAGATAAGGCCTCATGTACAGAACCTTTTTTTTTTTTTTTCGTTTACGGCCGTTTTTTTGCGTTCCGTATACGTTCCGTATACGGAACCATACATTTCAAGGGGTCCGCAAAAAAAACGGAATGTACTTCGTATGCATTCTGTTTCCGTATTTCTGTTTTTCCGTTCTGTTGAAAGATAGAACATGTCCTATTATTGCCCACAAATTACGTTCCATGGCTCCATTCAAGTCAATGGGTCCGCAAAAAAAAAACGGAACACATACGGAAATGCATTAGTTTGTCTTCCGTATCCGTTCCATTTTTGCGGAACCATCTATTGAAAATGTTATGCCCAGCCCAATTTTTTCTATGTAATTACTGTATACTGTATATGCCATACGGAAAAACGGAATGTAAAAACGGAACAGAAACGAAAACACAACGGAAACAAAAAACTGAACAATGGATCCATGAAAAACGGACCACAAAACACTGAAAAAGGCCTATTGCACACTATCGTATGGCTTTTTCAGTGTTTTGCGGTCCATTTCCATTATGTTTCCGTTTCTGTTCCGTTTTTCCGGTCCATTTTTCCATATGGCATATACAGTATACAGTAATTGCATAGAAGAAAATGGGCAGGGCATAACATTTTCAATAGATGGTTCCGCAAAAATGGAACGGATACGGAAGACAAAGGGATGCATTTCCATATGCGTTCCGTTTTTTTTGCGGACTTGTATAGAGCCACGGAACGTGATTTGCGGGCAATAATAGGACAAGCTCTATCTTTCAACAGAACGGAAAAACAGAAATATGGAAACGGAATGCATACGGAGTACATTCCGTTTTTTTTGCAGACCAATTGAAATTAATGGTTCTGTATGCGGAACGCAAAAAACGGCCCATAAACGGAAAAAAAAAACGTGTGCAGGAGGCCAAAGCCATATGGTCATGTGCAATAGGCTTAGGGCCCCCTGAACACGAATGTGTGCTTCCCATTGCCATATGGTGGACCGCATTTGCGGATCCGCAATACACGGGTTCCGTTCCGTGGGCATTCCGCATCACGGATGCAGACCCGTTCACTTGAATGGGTCCGCAAATCCAGAAATGCGGAATGGTGCGGAATGGAAGCACGGAACAGAACCCTGCGGAAGCACTATGGAGTGCTTCCGTGGGGTTTCATCCCGTACTTCCGTTCCGCAAAAAAATAAAACATGTCCTATCTTTTTGCGGAACGGCTGGATCGCGGACGCATTCAAATGAATGGGTCCGCGGTCCGCTGCGGCTGCCCCACGGACTGTGTTAGTGCATTGCGGCCCGCAGCACGACCACGCAGCGCACATGTTCGTGTGCAGGGGGCCTAAGAGTGGCGCAGTTCCTGGGAGAAAGTAGTTCCTTTCATTTCTATTCGATGCCTCTGCAAAGATTGCCGTGAAGTAATTTTGTTTTCCAAAGCTTTCAGTCTAAAAAAACCCCCATATAAAATCCCTTGGCATAAATGTTTGATGCCAGTCCTCTGTGGTGCCCGGGTCTGGGACATTCAGCTGTGAGGGTGTTTATATTTGAGGAAATCTCCTGAACATTTGCCGCGGCGCGCAGACAGCTGCTTCTGCGTAGCTGAGGGAATACTAAGAGCATGAATATTCAGGTGTGGGCTCGGCAATGAGCAGCCGCTCCAGAACAAATGCCTCAACTGTGGTTCAAGGCTTATTAAATCCAATCGGGGGCCCCCCATAATAAATTCCCCACCATGACACCTCGCAGCCACTGTAGTTTTAATGTATCGGGCCCCCCTTTCATAAGAGGGGGGTGGGGAAATGTGATACCACAATGAAACACCTGGCAGGTTTGGCACCCGCAGGAGACTTGGCAGCGGCGTCTTCGTATGTTAACGCAGGGAAATTATAGCGACGTTTATTGTAATTGTCGTCAAAGTTTGCAAAACTGCTTACAATCTGGAAGCGGCGGCGAGGCTCCATGACGGGAGACCTGCAAAACCCCTCGCAGATACAAGGGCCTGGTAAACTGAAAAGGGACGCAGGCCAGAAAATGAAACACGGGCGTCACATAAAACAGGAATTATGGATGATGCTTAACCCCTTCCCTGCTGGGAATATGGTGGTGGTGGTGGTGGTGGGGGGAAGCCTCGTACAGGGAGGTACTAAACAAAATGCGGCAGGGAAGTTTTCAGAAGTCCTGACACTATTCCCAGTTGAGGTGGAGCCACACATTCAGAGACCCGTGTGATTTTCATATGTGATGTTCCCCATTGCGTGTTTGTTTTATTATTTTGCACCATAGAAACCAGTGGTGGGGGGAAGATGTCTGAGTTGGAGTGTGCTGCTGCGGATGGAAGAAGGCATTCACTTAGAGAGGGCTGCAGTGTTTATTTTTAGAAGGTGAATAGGGGGATACAAAAATAAATAAATAAACACAGGAAAAGATACAAAGATGAAAAAACTAATAGAAAAAATATATATAAAGTTATATGAAAATATATATGCAGAAAAAATGCTAAATACATAAAAAATAAAAATGAAAATAAAGAGTTTTATATAGATGTTGCTTAAAAAAAAAGTCCCAGTAAGGGTACTTGAACACTAGCGTCGCTGGATTCCGGCCGGCAGGCAGTTCAGTCGCCGAAACAATCTGTATGCAAACGGATACCATTTGTAGACGGATCCGGAGACGGCTCCGTCTTACAAATGTATTGCAATACCGGATCCGTCTCTCTGGTTGTGATCCAGAAAAACAGATCCGGTATTTATCTCTTTCACATTTTTAAAGGTCTGCGTATGCACAGACCGCAAAACCGGATCCGTTTTTAATGCATTTCCATGTAAATCAAGGCAAAAATACAGCAGCATTCAGAATGCATTAGGATAAAACTGATTAGTTTCTTCCCGGTATTGAGCCCCTAGGACGGAACTCAATAAAAAAAAGAAAAGTTCCCTAAGAGCACTGAAGCGTCACATTAGTGAATAAAGGACACGTTTTTTTCTACTATATATGGAGGTGCCGTGGAATTATTACTTCTACTTACTGGATGCCCTGCGCTGGCACTCCCTGCACTTTATTGTAATTTTTACAGTGTTGCTCCTTTTTTTATATACTGTATCTATATATACACACTATTGGTACTGTTAGGCTCCTTTCACACTTGCGCTCGTCGGTCCGCTCGTGAGCTCCGTTTGAAGGAGCTCACGAGCGGACCCGAACGCCTCCGTCCAGCCCTGATGCAGTCTGAATGGAGCGGATCCGCTCAGACTGCATCAGTCTGGCGGCGTTCAGCCTCCGCTCCGCTCGCCTCCGCACGGACAGGCGGACAGCTGAACGCTGCTTGCAGCGTTCAGCTGTCCGCCTGGCCGTGCGGAGGCGAGCGGATCCGTTCAGACTTACAATGTAAGTCAATGGGAACGGATCCGCTTGAAGATGTCACCATATGGCTCAATCTTCAAGCGGATCCGTCCCCCATTGACTTTACATTGAAAGTCTGAACGGATCCGCTCAGGCTACTTTCACACTTAGATTTTTTTCTAAGTTATTAATGCAGACGGATCCGTACTGAACGGAGCCTCCGTCTGCATTAATATGATCGGATCCGTTCAGAACGGATCCGATCAAACGCTAGTGTGAAAGTAGCCTTAGTGGCGCAGCTGGTCACATCCACCTGTGGCTGCACAGTTTCACCACAAAGTCATGCACCCAGTGGCTGCCACCCGTGGGCATACCTTGGCCACACATGGTCAGCAGCACCATTGGGCCATACTATCAGCTCTAGATAAAATGTATGTGTCTATTAATTATATGTGTATGCTTTCTTTAATCTATGTTTTCATCCTTGTTTTATTTACTTAAAAATGTATTAGAAACATTGTATTTCTATTTTTAATCTTATGTATTTTGATTTCTCTCTGTATATATTACATTTACATTTTCTAATTTGTTTACAATAAATGTATTTATTTCTGCCTTTTTTTCCCTCCATTTATTAGTCAAAATGAATTGGACAGCTAAGCGAATTGGTGACAAACAATTGTACAAATTGACTTTCGCAGGATCCAAATTGACAAGTTCCCTCCAGATGTTTCCAGCAATAAGAATCAGCATATTGTGCTCAGCCTCGGAGGCCTCGCTATTGAAGAGTTGTAGCAATAATACAGATAATTAATCTTTGGCGTCAGCATCAGCGGAATCTAATCAGGTTAGATGGGGACCCAAATGGTGATTATTTCATTTATTGCACCTGGAGCGGCTGCACCAATCTGATATTTACTGCTAATCCCTTTGTGATACAATATTGTGACTGTGGATTAATTCTGCTGTAGGCAAACATCCATGATGTGTTATTACATGTAACATGGGGGATGCATAGCGTGGATCGGCGACGCTCCTCTGACCCTCACTTCTCCAAGTGGGATGCATAGGAGGTTGTTACAGGGGGAATTATATGAGTAACATAACATTTAAAGGGCAATGCACCAGCTCATTGTTAGTGTTATTTATACAATACTCATCTATAGCTTTTGCAACATTTTCGACACATTTTAATGCCCCCCAGCATCATGCTGTAGGATATTGCAGTTTTCTCCTATGACTATTGTCACCCCTTAAAGCATAATGCATTTTCAGCCGACTGCCAGGAGGAAGGAACTGACAACTGCTGAGCCTGTTTATAGCTCACAGGTACGGTTGTCGCTTCAGCTGCCATTTAGCACAGTATGACACCTGATAGGCTTGGATGCAATGGATCATTAAACAGTATCACACATTGTAGACCTAGATACATCAGCTCAGCCGACTGTATCACACAAGAAAGGCTTGTGTACAGGAGCTCAGCCAACAGTATCCACATAACAGGCTTCAAATCGTAGGCTCAGATACATGTAATTGATAGACGCAATCATGCATGACAGGCTTAGATACACTGACTCAGCAGACAGTATCACACATGACAGGCTGTGATACAGCAGTGCAGCAGGCTTAGATATATCGGCTTCACAGGTCGTATCCCACCTCACAAACCACCTCCGCAGGCTGTATCATGGGTGATAGGCTTAGGGCTCAAGCACAAGAACGTATTTTCTTTCAATGTCTGTTCCGGTTTTTTGCGGCCCATTTGCGGAACCATTTACTTCAATGGGTTTGCAAAAAAATAAATAATGGATGCATTACCGATGTCACACTGACGTAATCCGTATTTTTTGCGGATCCGTGTTTTATGGACCGCAAAATACATACGGTCATGTGCATAAGCCCCTAGACACACTGGTTCAGCAAACAGTATCACATGTGATAGGCTTGGATACACTGGCACTGCAGATAGCAGCACACATGTAAGGCTTTGATACACAGGTTAACTGGACAGTATCACAAGAGACAGACCTGGATACACTCACCAGGGGCGGACTGGGAAGTTAAATTGGCCCTGGAAGAAAACCTAAAAGTGGCCCCAAGTTGTATTGAGTCCAAATTGACAGAAGCAGGACAAGGTAAGATGGCCTAGACAACAGAACTAAGAGGGGTCAGTAATACCGTAGTGGAGTACAAAATACCGCCCCAGCAGAACCAAGTACCACAGTGCAACACTAAATACCACCCCAGCAGAACCAAATACCACAGTGCAGCAGAAAATACTGCCCCAGCAGAACCAAACACCACAATGTAGCACAAAATACCACCCCAGAAGAACCATATACCACAGTGCAACACTAAACTACTGCCCCAGCAGAACCAAATACTATAGTGCAGCACAAAATACCGCCCCAGCAGAACCAAATACCACAGTGCAGCACAAAATACCGCCTCAGCCAGAACCAAATACCACAGAGAAGCATAAAATACTGCCCTATCACCATAATGAGGACTGTGATACAGTTGAATTCAGGGGGCACCTGTTGCTGCTGGCGAGGTGCACAATTACCTGATGCGCCTAGCAATAACTAATACTGAGGGCAGCAGATCATTAGGCATCCAGCCAGCGGTCGTAGAGGGGCTCGGGCGGCCCCCTGGACATCAGCCCATTAGGAAGTTTCCCTGTATATAGCCAGTCCGCCCCTGAGTATCACACAAACAGGCTCAAGTATAGTAGCTCCCTCTCATGCTATCCATATTACTGGCAATGGTATGCCAGATATGTGAAGGAATAACGAATTAATGGTCTAATCCTTGGCGTCAGTCATTACTAAAACAGAAGTGATTTAAGGTCAAGGTATTTTTTGCTTTTTAATCTTTTTTGCTTCTTAAGATAACATTTCAGCTTCATTGTGAAGGTATTTACTAGTTCCTGTACATAATAGAATTACATATCAACACATCTGTCTAATCTGATCTGGAAAAAATAAAAATAAAAAAACCCTAAAAGCTTACAATTCCTCGGCCATCCCTGGCCGCAGAAGTCACTTCCTGTCTCACGCAGAGCAGCCTCTTGTGCCTCGGCTTAGTCTGACTCCAGGTACAACAATGGGGACAATGTTTGGTCATCCAATGCCACTTGTATGTTATCATTAACTGCACACGGAAAACTGACACTGGTTTCTGTTTTGGAGTTTCACTCACTGTTTTCTGCTCAACGTTCCTGCTGACAGACGTCTGGTAATGTCGGTTTTATTTTAATAACTAACAAGCGATTTCTGCTGTAGCTGATTATATCACAAATTTATATTCAGTACTGGAATTGTCTGTGGAGAATGCAATATTTGAAAGAAACTTGAAGATTTAAAAGAAGATGAATAAAAACTCAATACATACTGTATAAAACTAATATAATCAAACACATGCTAATTTAAACTACTACAATACTAAAGGACTATAATTACGACAATACAGTCCCCTATGTAAAATACGATAACTAATACTGCCTCCTATGTACAAGAATATAACTACTATAATACTGCTCCGATGTACAAGAATATAACTATTATAATACTGCTCCTATGTACAAGAATATAACTACTATAATACTGCCCCTATGTACAAGAATATAACTACTATAATACTGCTCCTATGTACAAGAATATAACTACTATAATACTGCTCCTATGTACAAGAATATAACTACTATAATACTGCTCCTATGTACAAGAATATAACTACTATAATACTGCTCCTATGTACAAGAATATAACTACTATAATACTGCTCCTATGTACAAGAATATAACTACTATAATACTGCTCCTATGTACAAGAATATAACTACTATAATACTGCTCCTATGTACAAGAATATAACTACTATAATACTGCTCCTATGTACAAGAATATAACTACTATAATACTGCTCCTATGTACAAGAATATAACTACTATAATACTGCTCCTATGTACAAGAATATAACTACTATAATACTGCCTCCTATGTACAAGAATATAACTACTATAATACTGCTCCTATGTACAAGAATATAACTACTATAATACTGCTCCTATGTACAAGAATATAACTACTTATAATACTGCTCCTATGTACAAGAATATAACTACTATAATACTGCTCCTATGTACAAGAATATAACTATATAATACTGCTCCTATGTACAAGAATATACTACTATAATACTGCCTCCTATGTACAAGAATATAACTACTATAATACTGCTCCTATGTACAAGAATATAACTACTATAATACTGCCTCCTATGTACAAGAATATAACTACTATAATACTGCTCCTATGTACAAGAATATAACTACTATAATACTGCTCCTATGTACAAGAATATAACTATTATAATACTGCTCCTATGTACAAGAATATAACTACTATAATACTGCTCCTATGTACAAGAATATAACTACTATAATACTGCTCCTATGTACAAGAATATAACTACTATAATACTGCTCCTATGTACAAGAATATAACTACTATAATACTGCTCCTATGTACAAGAATATAACTACTATAATACTGCTCCTATGTACAAGAATATAACTACTATAATACTGCTCCTATGTACAAGAATATAACTACTATAATACTGCTCCTATGTACAAGATATAAACTACTATAATACTGCTCCTATGTACAAGAATATAACTACTATAATACTGCTCCTATGTACAAGAATATAACTACTATAATACTGCTCCTATGTACAAGAATATAACTACTTATAATACTGCTCCTATGTACAAGAATTAATACTATAATACTGCTCCTATGTACAAGGAATATCACTTACTATAATACTGCTCCTATGTACAAGAATATAACCTATTATACTACTGCCTCCTATGTACAAGAATATAACTACTATATACTGCCTTCCCTATGTACAATGAATATAAGTAATATAATGACTGCCTCCTATGTACAAGAATATAACATACTCTAATACTGCCTCCGAGTGTTACAAGAATATAACCTACTTATAATTTACTGCTCTATGTTACAAGAATATAACTACTATAATACTGCCCCTCATGTACAATGAATATAACTTACTATAATACTGCTTCCTATGTACAAGAATATAACTACTATAATACTGCTCCTATGTACCAAGAACATTAACTACTCTAACTACTGGCTCCTATGTACAATGAATATAATACATTATAATACTGCTCCTCTGCTCCCAGAATATAACTACTTATAATACTGTCTTCCTCTGTACAAGAATATAACTACTATAATACTGCTCCTATGTACAAGAATATAACTACTTATAATACTGCTCCTATGTACAATGACTATAACTACTCTCACTCCTGCTCCTATGTTCCAGAATATAAACTACTATTAATACTGCTCCGATCGTACAAGAATATAACTATATACTACTGCCTCCTATGTCCAAGAATATAACTACTATAATACTGCTCCTATGTACAAGAATATAACTACTATAATACTGCTCCGATGTACAAGAATATAACTATATAATACTGCTCCTATGTACAAGAATATAACTACTATAATCCTGCTCCTATGTACAAGAATATAACTACTATAATACTGCTCCGATGTACAAGAATATAACTACTATAATACTGCCTCCTATGTACAAGAATATAACTACTATAATACTGCCCCCTGTACAAGAATATAACTACTATAATCCTGCTCCTATGTACAAGAATATAAATACTATAATACTGCTCCGATGTACAAGAATATAACTATTATAATACTGCTCCTATGTACAAGAATATAACTACTATAATACTGCCCCCTATACCACAAGAATATAACTACTATAATACTGCTCCTATGTACAAGAATATAACTACTATAATACTGCTCCTATGTACAAGAATATAACTACTATAATACTGCCCCTATGTATAAGAATATAACTATTATAATACTGCCCCTATGTACAAGAATATAACTGCTATAATACTGTTCCTATGTACAAGAATATAACTACTATAATACTGCCCCTATGTACAAGAATATAACTGCTATAATACTGTTCCTATGTACAAGAGTATAACTACTATAATACTGCTCCTATGTACAAGAATATAACTACTATAATACTGTTCCTCTGTACAAGAGTATAACTACTATAATACTGCCCCCTATGTACAAGAATATAACTACTATAATACTGCATCCTATGTACAAGAATATAACTACTATAATACTGCTCCTCTGTACAAGAATATAACTACTATAATACTGCTCCCTATGTACAAGAATATAACTACTATAATACTGCTCCTATGTACAAGAATATAACTACTATAATACTGCTCCTATGTACAAGAATAAAACTACTATAATACTGCCTCCTATGTACAAGAATATAACTACTATAATACTGCTCCTATGTACAAGAATATAACTACTATAATACTGCCTCCTATGTACAAGAATATAACTACTATAATACTACCTCCTATGTACAAGAATATAACTACTATAATACTGCCTCCTATGTACAAGAATATAACTACTATAATACTGCCTCCTATGTACAAGAATATAACTACTATAATACTGCCTCTTATATAGAGGATTATAACTACTATTATATTCCATTCTATGTAGAAGGTAACTCTCGTAACCCTAACCTTCTCCACATCAGGGTTCCACTGCTCCCGTCCTGTCAAATGGGGCATCTGCTGTCAATTGCCTGCTGGTTAGCTGTAGGCTTAGGGACCCTCATAGTGGAGATCAGTAGGGGTCTCAGAGGTGGGGCCTGCATCAATTCTTCAAGGCATATCCTGTAGTCGTGCCATAAATGTATAAGGTGGGAGTTCTCCTTTAATGTTAACTTTTTTATTTATTTTTAGTTCTATGCGAAGTTCTTCTTTTGCCGTCACTTACAGGTAAATGTTATTAAGTTTGTCTTTTGGTTAGTGTGTGACTTCTCTGCTCCTCGGCATCTGCTCCTTCACATTTCTTTGCCCAATTATTTCATCCTTGTCACCTGCAAGCACTTTCATGAAGCATCATTAGTCCTAATGAC
This sequence comes from Bufo gargarizans, assembly GCF_014858855.1. Taxonomy (NCBI): domain Eukaryota; kingdom Metazoa; phylum Chordata; class Amphibia; order Anura; family Bufonidae; genus Bufo; species Bufo gargarizans. The sequence continues at coordinate 46,812,508 of NC_058086.1, forward strand.
ATAATGAGGCAGCTCGCTCCTTGAACATACAGCTGAGATCGACAGAGACCCTCATCCTCCAAAGTAAACACTTTCTGAGCTCTGCGGATCTTAGATAACCTTTGACTTTTCGGCATTTGCTGAACAATAAGTACCAGCACTGCCTCAATGCAGGTGCAAATAAAGAGGAACCACCGCAGACACGTAAGGTCAGTCCTTACACCTCTGAACGTCGCCTACATTTTACAGTAATATTTTATTCCTCCATGCAACCTCTGGCTTCAAGTAGATTGCCGCCACCATCTTAATTTTAGAAATCTAGTTATAATGTCCCATGGTGCCTTTTCCAGGCATCACAACGGAGGTGAGGGCAGATCACATCTACCAGAACCTATGGTTGTATAGATAATAAAAAATTGGAAACAGGATCCTGGAGAGATATAGATTCAGGTCTAATGCACAGGAGAGGCTGTGCCCTGTGCAGCTGCATGCATGTCACAGACAGTGAGCTACCTGCAGTCTAATGCAGGGAGGGCTAGAGGTGCTTGGTTGACAATAGCCTCACAGCAGTCAATAGGCTTCAGTGACAGTTAATTACACAGAGCTAAGCGATTTGTGGTTGTTACCCAGTTCCAAATATTTGAATATGCTTGAACCTCTTGTTTTACTGCAGCAGGACAGAACATAGACCTACTGGTTTTGGGGTATAATAATACTAAACATTGTCAAAAAATGTCTGTAACTAACTTAATAGGATTTTTATGGTACTCATGGGAGGGTCTACAGCAAGTCCCTCCCCCGAGGTTCTTATGCTTTTTAAGGAAATTAATTTTGTATGTTAATGTTCTTAGTAGATACAAAGATACAAATCAAGAACTCACTGACCAATTTGGCAATGGGTTTCGACTAATGAGACACTTTAGCATAGCCACAATTTTAATTTTATTAACCAGATTTTGTGCTGAGAAACCTCCCTGGTCCTTTAAATTTTGGCAAGACTTTTAGCATGGACACTAGAATAACATAATAGGATTTGTGAATCTTTTAGATTTTTTTGGAATGCAGCCAAATCAGGCATATGGCTGCTCCAATATTCCACTCCTATAACCACACTTACAGATGTCCAGGAAGCTGAGCTATGAGGAGCTGTTTGTAGGGTCCTCATAGTGTACAGCTGCTTTGGATATTCTTGTGCTACTTGAAACATATACCTAGTACCGTATCACTCATTTATGAGTCCTTTAAGTATCATATGGCAAAGTGGGGTTTAGGGAGTAATTGGGGTCATGTCCAAAGTGGGGTAAGCCTCCAAAGACCCATCCCTCCATTATATTAACCCTTCTCTCTCTGCATCTTATAGGAAGAGTGCTGAGGTAAGGCAGGCTTTGATTGTGTTTATACTCAAGTGGTACTTGTCAGAAGGGTGAAGATTCAGCAATTTCCAATCACTTCAGCAGCCAAGTGATGGAACCGCTTCCACTTCAGCCCCCACAAGTGGCTTCTGCTCAGCTAATTTCTCTCTGGATCTCCAGAATGAGGGAAATTAAAAGGGGTCAATATATTGCTTAAAGAAACAATGTTACCTTTAACTTTACTATTATACTTGTAGGATCTTAGCAGACTGGTAGGTTGGATTGAGCAGGAGTCATATGCTTATTATGCTGAGCACCACATATACCTTTATAGCACTGAACACTACATCAGTTTTTGGTCTCAGGTGGCTCCCCCTAGTGGTGACTGCAGACAGACCAAATGTTATCATTAGAGATGAACACATTGATTTTAATTAATCAAATTAGGTTCAAATCAGCATTCTGGAGCACCTAGGGTCTGGATTTGCTGCTCGAGAGACAGATATCTCACCTGGCCCCATCTGTCACACCCTACTGTCATTGCTCTGACTATTGGCACAAGTTCGGAGGATTTGAGCAGCATAGATACCATTTGTGTATGTGCTGCTGATATCTGGGCACACCAGGAAATGGAGGCGGTGGGATCGGACACAGGATATCCACCTCCATTTCCACACACGTCAGCGGTGTACACACGGTAGGTACATAGGCTGCTCAGCTAGCAGCAGCAAGGCCTCCGTGCTTGCCCCGATATTCAGAGCAATGGCACGGGCGTGAGATGGTTTGTCTGCCTGATGGAATAGTGAGTTAATATACAAGGGTTCCTCTGTTCAGGACCCTCATCTGTAAACAACCAATTCAGCCTCTCACTCTGGAGGACTGAAAACATCTGTAATTTAAATACACAGAGCTTTATTTCCAACATGTGCAATGCTTTATCTCCCCTGCGGGGGTGCTGTAGGGAAATTGAACACTTGCTGCACCATAGATTTGATCTGTGATGATGAAAAGCAGCATGATAAGCTGCAAGCAGTTACAATGATCGCAGCATTCGTAAATCAGGCTCCGATTCATAAGCGCGGCGATGCTGATGCAAGTGCTTTAGAATCGTCTCGTATTAAAGCGAGAGATTCCCGTTGGGAGCGTCAAGGCAGGATCACTACGGGATGATTAGAGCTGAATGATTGTCTATATGACAGCACACAACAGGATGTTCTCATGTACGCAGCCAGTTGACGTTGACATCGATCATATATAAAAGGCGTCATTGCTGGTTTTGCCTGGGGCTGAATTGCTGCCTGCGGTGCCCATCAGCCGAGCTTCGAGTAACACACAATACGCCACACTGGGTCTTCGTCCCTACACAAATAGATCCTCAGATGACAATTGCGGACACATTGTGACATTATAAATGTCCCATCAGCATAGTCAACGCCTTTCATCCGTCATAATATTTTTTTTTATTTCAAATAAAATCAAGCCTTTTGATACTTGCTAATTGCAATGCAATCATCGTCAATACCCTCTAACAAATAATTGGCAGCCGTCATTCATCAGATGACAGAGGGAGCACCGAATTTATTTACGGAGTCAAATGTGGCAGGCGATAATTTCCTGGATCATCAGGAGATACAGAATAATTGCAATGTATCGCTGATTTCCACTTTGGGAGTGAAAATAACTTGAAAGTTTTATTGTTCCGGAGGGTCGATTCTGGTTCTCATGGAAGAGACCCAGTGGTGGTAAAAAAAATTATGGAAATTAGCTCATGATAACCAAACCAGAGACTCACCGACCTCAGTGACCCATTGGTCACTCTTCTTATTGGAAGAGTCTCTGCTTTGGCCGACATGAGCTAATATGCATGGAGGCTGCATTGCAAATAAACTTGGAAGAGTCATGTCCATGGGTCCAACACCAACCTACTGGGCATCTAAGGAAAGTGCTGTTACCACCTTCCCAGCCTCGTCAGTGGACAGCATCACTTAATGCTCAGCATCGCTGTATCTAATATCTAGGTTATATACCTATATATACCAGGAGGTATTGCCCGATAACTGTATCCAGTGTCCTAATAATGTTCTAAATTGAGGATTCTCAAGGCGTTTATTTTATGGCCTCATCTGTATGTCAACCACCATGTCAAAAGAGGAAGGTGTGGATAGTATTTCATGATACCACAGCCATAGTGCTAGCCATAATGAACCCAGTGGAAGCCATGCTAACCAATGGTCAGCCACACTGCTAGCCATATTCAGCTCAGTGGAAGTCATGCTAACCAAGAATCAACCACTATGCTAGCCACAATCACCCCAGCGGAAGTCATGCTACCCTAGGGTCAACCATAGTGCTAGCCATAATGACCTCAGTGGAATTCATGCTACTATAGGGTCAGCCACAGTGCTAGCCATAATAACCCCAGTGGAAGTCATTCTACCCAATGGTCAGCCACAGTGCTAACCATAATAACACCAGTGGAAGCCATGCTACCCAAAGTTCAGCCACAAAGCTAGCCATAATGACCTCAGTGAAAGCCAGAGTACTAGCCATAATAGCCCCTGTGGAAGCTATGCTACCCAAGGGTCAGCCATAGTGCTAGCTATAATGACCTCAGTGGAATTCATGCTACTATAGGGTCGGCCACAGTGCTAGCCATAATAAATCTAGTGGTAGCCATCCTACCCAATGGTCAGCCAAAGTGCTAGCTATAATGACCTCACTGAAAGCCACAGTACTAGCCATAATGACCTCAGTGGAAGCCATTCCACCACAGGGTCAGCCACAGTACTAGCCATAATAATTTTAGAGGAATCCATGCTACCCAAAGTTCAGCCACAATGCTAGCCATAATAACCACAGTAAAAGCCATAGTAATAGCTGTAATAACCCCAGTGGAAGCTGTCATGCTGTCCCAGAGTCACCCACCGTGTTAGGCATAATGACCCCAGTGGAACCCATGTATTAATTGAATACTTCAAGTTTTTTGGCATTCAATGGTGGTATATTATGGGCAATATATATCAGTATTATTGTGGCAATACATAGTGGTGTGGTGGTGCCTGTGTGATGAAACTGCAAAATCAACTTTTTAAAAATGGGCCCTTCTTTGTTCCCCAGGGACCCACTTTCTGTGTAACTGTTTATAGTCATGAAAGCATTCTTACTGAGAGGTATCTCAGGGTACATTGCATAGAAGGCTCCCTCACACAGTTTGGGATCAGGACTGGTTATGCTGAATAGTATTTCCTTCCTTCTATCTGACAAATCTTCATATTACTTTACTTTTCAGCGTTCGGCTCAGTAATGATTTTCAGGCACCGAGAAGATTTGCTGCGTATCCTGTATAACCAACTAAGAAGCAGTGGAAGAGTCTGGACTGCGGCCAGAGGGTAATGATTTCTGTTTCTGATGAAATGCAAAAAGAGCTAAACTACCCGTGGTCTACTCAGGTCAAGAAATGCAAAAATATCTTTTAATCATAATGCAAAGCTTTTTCAATTATACTGTATATTGGTATCAACCTACAGTATATGCTATACACTGAAGAAAATATATATCAGAAGGCAGAGAATGTGTTCTACTCCTCTCCATAGGAGCAGTATTATAGTAGTCATATTCTTGTACATAGGAGGCAGTATTATAGTAGTTATATTCTTGTACATAGGAGCAGTATTATAGTAGTTATATTCTTGTACATAGGACGCAGTATTATAGCAGTTATATTCTTGTACATAGGACGCAGTATTATAGCAGTTATATTCTTGTACATAGGAGCAGTATTATAGTAGATATATTCTTGTACATAGGAGCAGTATTATAGTAGTTATATTCTTGTACATAGGAGCAGTATTATAGTAGTTATATTCTTGTACATAGGACGCAGTATTATAGTAGTTATATTCTTGTACATAGGAGCAGTATTATAGTAGTTATATTCTTGTACATAGGAGCAGTATTATAGTAGTTATATTCTTGTACATAGGAGCAGTATTATAGTAGTTATATTCTTGTACATAGGAGGCAGTATTATAGTAGTTCTATTCTTGTACATAGGAGCAGTATTATAGTAGTTATATTCTTGTACATAGGAGGCAGTATTATAGTAGTTATATTCTTGTACATAGGAGCAGTGTTATAGTAGTTATATTCTTGTACATAGGAGCAGTATTATAGTAGTTATATACTTGCACATAGGAGACAGTATTATAGTAGTTATATTCTTGTACATAGGAACAGTATTATAGTAGTTATATTCTTGTACATAGGAGCAGTATTATAGTAGTTCTATTCTTGTACATAGGAGCAGTATTATAGTAGTTATATACTTGCACATAGGAGACAGTATTATAGTAGTTATATTCTTGTACATAGGAGCAGTATTATAGCAGATATATGTACAGTAGAAGGCATCATTATAGTGGTTATTTTCTTGTATATAGTGGGAAGTATTACAGTAGTGGTAAGTAGTATAGTATTATGTCAGAATATAAGTATTCTCTAAAAAAAAGCCTACAATATATTTGCTGTTTTTTTTTTTTTAAATAACATGATGTAAATAGTCCTTCAATAAGAATATCCTTCTCCTGGTTTGTAACTACTATAAAGTACATAGAATTCTCACTTGCAGTGTAACTAGTAAGAATAATGTCTGGTCTATAAGACCAGGTTTTGACCTGCTTCAATTATATTGATTGCAAGACAATTCTTTAACTCTGCTAACATTTCTGGGGCAAGAAAAAAAAATTGCTGAGATCAGTTGTTAATGTGACCGGAAATCCCTTTAATCTCGATGCTGTAAGCAAGAAATCTACAAGATGAAGGAACAAATACGTCTTTGCTTGCGCGGTGTTGTCATATCAGCTTAGAATCGAGTTCTGACCACACAGGCAGAGAGATTCAAAACAGATTTTATTCCCTACGTGAACTGGAAAGGTACAGAAGAAATCTCTGAAACCACCAACGTTCTGCGTTTCCTATATGCTATCTCAAATCAGCAATGAACTGCACAAATGCCAAAAGCTATACGTGTATGAGGACTTTACGGAAGATGCTGAACTGGTTGTGTCAACTTCAGGACCGTTCTAGAAGCCTTAAAATTTCAAGAGGTTTTCTTCTCTTGACGCTCAATGATGGAAAAGGTCAAACATTCATGGTGTCAAAAACATCCGCATTATACAAATATGTCTTTTGTCTCCTCTAGGGTTGAATTAACTTTGACACCACCCAAGAGAGGTTACCATATAAAGTATCTGCAATCAGTGGAGTGGAAAACACTGCACCCATATATCCTGGGATAAGAAATTTGATGGACAATGGAGGCCCTCTTGACCTTTAATATAGGGCCCCTTTTCTAGCACTGCTTGCTTGCACACCTTTCTGCTTCTATCCTCCTTCTAGGCTGGGGTGACGCTAGCACTGTTTGTCCATATCATTTCTCCTAATTTTGTGATAACTGTGAGGACATGGCCCTGAATAGCTTGACTCCACCCCCGAGGAACAGGAATGGATCCAACATGAATTGACCTCCTCTCTACATTGACCCTGTAAGATTTGTAGGTACAACCTCCAGGGCACACTCTTGCCATATAATAGTCAAAAGCAGCAGGGTGGCCCCTGGGAGCCATACCATTCAGAGAAGCCACCCTATTGTTTGCATGCCATCTTTGATTCCTCTCAATGTAATGAGTTGATCATATGATGCCAGGGCACCTTCATGAATAAGCAGGTCACAAAATGAGCCCCCTCCAGCAAGACGCTGGTAGAGCGATGATCAGGGCTCTGCCGAAGCCTTTCTCTGCAAAATATTCATTGCTAAATGAACTAAACAGAAGAAATGCTCGTTATATAAAGCTTATTTAAGCATGCTGGGTTTTAATTAGATTTGTCTTAGCCACAAGTAATCCCAGCAGTGCCAGGACTGGAGGTTCTGCCTTAATGCCATGCTGTGAGCCCACCTGTTTCTGTCAGCCGCTCTACCCTGATGGTCCTTAAAAGGTTCATGTTAGTCTGGAGGATCCAGCAGGTCATGAGGAAGCGTGGCACCCATGCCAGAGCAGCCCAGATTGCTTTGCTATTTTCCTGGGCTATGTCAGGACACATCTAATGGCTGAGGTGTTACTATGCATTCATATGTGCAGCCTGCAATCCAAAAAGTATGCACGGTTTTATTTGTGTCAGCTGGTGCAGAGCTTTTGGGGGCCATTCTCCGTGTGTTCCTTATCCCATTCATTTAGGAATTGTCCCTTGGGATACTGTAATGTTAGCTGTCTTCTCGTGATGGAGACAGGAAAGAGCTCATAGACTAGAAGTTATAGAGGGAGTGCAGCTGCACAGAGTATTTCAGGATGAGAAGGTGCTAATCTTGTGAAAGGTCACAGAACAGCCAGGCCCCTCTTCACATCATGCTTGTGCCTTCCATCACACATATCTGTCAGGAGGATTTCCTAGCATGAAGACTAGAAGTATAGGCATACAGTAACACACGTCGCCCACAGGCGTGTTGAAAGACCGTATACCGTATACCATGCTGCATGATGCCTCTTTGTAGAATTGTAGAGTCTATACCAGGCATGGTCAACCTGTGGCTCTCCAGCTGTTGTAAAACTACAATTCCCACCATGCCCTGCTGTAGACTAATAGCTGTAGGTCAGGCATGTCCAAAGTGCGGCCCTCCAGCTGTTGCAAAACTACAACTCCCAGCATGCCTGGATAGCTTACAGCTATTAGGGCATGCTGGGAGTTGTAGTTTTGCAACAGCTGGAGGGCCGCACTTTGGACATGCCTGCTGTAGGTAGTCTGGGCATTCTGGGAGTTGTAGTTTTGCAACATCTGGAGAGCCTCAGGTTGGCCATCCCTGGTCTATAAGATGAAAAGTTACTGTGTTGACATCCACCGCATGAATGGAGCCCTATAGAAATGCCTGATGTATGCAGCAGGAGCTTTTGCAGCATATATGGCAGTTGTAGGGCGCCGACATGAGGTGAACAGAGCCTTAGTTTAAAGAGCTTGTGCCACAAAAAAATTTAAAACCAGCACCTTGATCTGAATACCTTTGTAATTGCATGTAATTAAAAATTTTGTTTAGCCACTATGCTATTAAATAAAATGTATCTGTATAGCGCCACCTGCTGTTTGTTCTTGTCCTTATTTCTCTGTCCAGGTCAGTGAGGTGGTCGCACATGCTCAGTTAAAATTTTCAGCTGTCACCAGCCTTATGTTCTGTTAGAAGCTGTGACAGTTACAGGTGGACACCTGCAGCAGAAAGCATAGCCCCCTAAGAAAGGACACGCCCCTGAGCGGTCAGCTTGAAATAAATCCTACAGAGCAATTGGAGCAATGATTGAGGCGATCTCTGGATCCATGTGAGGTACAGGGCTGGTTCTAGCTTTGTTAGAAAGAGATTGTCATGTGCTGTATGAGGTCTGATTTTTATTTGTTACATTAATCATGGGATAAACCCTTTAAAGAATAAATATATGTCCACCCATCTGCAAGATAGCATGTTACATGTAATGGGGAGGCAGACATAGATCAAGATATAGAAAATGGGAGTGGTAGTCATTTACAGATACTACAGGCATGCTTGTCATAAACCAAAGATATTTACAATGAAGTTGGATGAGATGAAACATTGTATCATTTTAGTAAATATTGTCTTACTGGCAGGGTTGGGAGATATTAGAGAAATTGGCTCAGTGGTGAATATACACCGACAGCTGCAAGATGGCTGGAAGGAAATTAATAGGAAATTGTTCTATTATGAAAATATTATTATGACAAAATTCAGTGAGCAGAGGAGACAGTTTCTACAATGAGAACTGAATTTCCTATGTGTGTGAGCGCAACGCAACAAATGTCTTCCAATTACAGCTAATGGACTCGATGGCTACTTTACCGAGATGTTTACTTTGGTGATAATGTTTATTTGTCTCCTACAATCAGACTAAGTCGTTATTGTGTGTGTAACTCATTAAGACTCATTGATAAACTCAAGCAGAATGGCAACATGGTGACACTGTCTGTGTGTCTGGGGCCGGGGGCATAAACCTCCTATTGCAAATGGATTTGAAGCTCATAATGGTGGAGAAGGAGGTAGCATGCAGAATTTGCAAGGGAAGAGTTGATCAAACATCGGCTTGCCTTGGTTGTGGTCAAACACCACCTATCTTTGGATACAAAAGCATCTCTCTTTTTTTTTAGAAGCGTAACACAATGGCAAATTGATCTGTCCCCTCCTAGGACCACCAACAACCATCTGTAAGGGAACCTGGCACCAACTGCAGCAACACTGCAGGGAAATATGAAACAGCAGACATTTCCAACATGTGGCCCTCCAACTTTTGCAAAACTACAACTACCATCATGCCCGAACAACATAGCTCTGAGGGCATGCTGGGAAATGTAGTTTTGCTGGAGAGCCGCAGGTTGGACATCCTTGCATTACTGTCACGGCTGAGGATGGGGAAAACCCTCAGCCGTGTGATGCCAGAAGATGTTTCGCGATGCTTGACCAGGACGACAGTATTAGGGAGCAGGTCACCTCCTATCGCGTCCCTAAACTGACCCTGACTCCTAACCATATGAGTCAACCCTGAAGGTGGGAGGACTCATACACCGGATGCCTTGGGGTCCCTACTAGCCCTCAGGATTGCCCTGGAACAAGGAGCAGGGTAAGACGACCTGTTCCTTCTGGACACGAAGGAACAGGAGTATCACTGGCCAAGCTGCAGGGAAAGAAACATAAACAGCCTATGGATATGGTAGGAGGCTGAAAAGCACTTCCACACCTACCTGCCACAGACACTAAGACTGGATCCCGTGCAAGACAGCAAGTGTCCACACCCAAACACAAATGGACACAGCACACACACAAACACACAGGAACCCAGATCCATAGGTGCATAACATAACAAAGGAAAACATCAAATGGACATCAACATAAACTTAAGAGTCACAGTTAGTTTATGACCACAAGGGTGGCCCCCACTGGCAGATGGAATGCACAGGAGGCTGCTCCAGCTAAGCATGGCTGAAGCAACCCACTGAGACATGCCAAACACAGAGGCTTTATAGGCCAAAGTGGCCACACCCACACAGACACACCCAGTGTCTCACACACACAGAAAGGGAGTTAACCCTTCCACCACCAGGGAAGGGAAAACACCACTTAAAGGGGAAGTGCACACAATAACAAAACAAAGTGCACACATAGATACATATCACACGCAACCGCATGCACACCATAGCAAGCTGCCATGACACAGCTCAGCCTGCTATGCTGCCACATACATACTGTTGCCAGCGGCAACCACAGGTGAGGCAAATACCACAGCCCTCACCTGTGATTGACAACCAAACCAAAGACCGCTGACAGCCGCAAGCGGTACAGGAGTCACGACCATAACCATGCCTGTGACAATTACACAGCATTGAACCCAATGAGCTGTCCATGTAATGCAGACATGAAGAGAGGGGCGCTCTATAGCTGCTCTCTGTTAACTCAGAATCTCCTAATAGGATCCTTGCAAACAAGTTTTCAGTAATGTTCAGATGTAGCAGAGTTGCTGTGAGTTTTTGGTGTGGATTTCCAAAACCCCATCCACACATGGTGGAAGAAATTTGCATGGAAATCAGCATGCTTCACCCTGTGGATTGCAACCCTTCTGAACTCATACAGCCCATTCTACAGCTAAAATCCCCATAATATGCAAAACAAGTTTGGAAATGCAAATGCATCTTGATTCTGAGTTTCAGGATGTCTTCTTCTTCTCTGTTCATATCTAAAGCTGAATTCAGACTTCTCCGAGCTTCCTGTTATCGGAGAGCAGTGCAATGTGGGGGCTCAGGGGATGGTTACACAGAGGTCACCAATTAGTTGGCATGTCTGACAGCACGGGGGGCAACGGGCAGAACTTTAAAAGCAGCTCTGGATGTAAATGGAGATTTAAGCAGGAAAATGTTGCTAAAGTCAGAAATACAAAAAACAGAAGCAGTGGTTTACATAGAAGAGAATGAGCCCCGTAACAAGGGTCAAAATTACCCCCTGCATGACCCTTGGGTCAATTGATCAACCCCTTGGAAGAGGGTCCCGAAAAAGTTATTGCCAAATGGTAACAAATGGGATGGGATCAACCAGGAGGGGGGGGGGAAGGTCTCCTCTCTCTAAGACCTCCATAGGCTCCATCTATAGCACATATGTTCTTGAATGGTCCCCAAAATGCAGGAACCTATCCCTTTAAACCCCGACTGTTCCATATTAAAGACTGAAATCCTGCCTGACCGCCTTTTCTGAAACACAAAATCGTAACCGCGGGTTGAAGTCGTAATCATACACTTATAGCAATGCCTCCAAATTGCCAATGTGTTTTCAAGTGTTCATTTCCTGTTTTTGGATTAAAGATCACTTAAAGTAAACAGTCTTAACGAGAAGGAAGATACGTCTCCCCTCCATACGGCAGTGCAATTTAGGGCGCATTAATAAGAGCTTTGTAAATGAGTTCTTGGATAAAGCTAAGGATCCCATAATCGTCCCAAATCCTCTTGTGAGAATCGTTCTAAATATCCTGATTGATTTTCACCCAATAAGCTTATTTTCTGGTCTTTTTTTTAATTGGAATGACCCCCCCCCCCCCCCCCCCATCCTGGATTGATGTCAGGACTGTAATATTATTTTCCGTTGGCTGGGACCTCCATAGTATGGGCAGGCTCTGGCTTGGACGCCTGCACGCTCTCACCTCTTTTTCTTGGCAATGAGAGTTGTGAGCGGTAAAGTCCCAGGCAGAGTGGTAAAGAATATCTCGTCTCACGTTCCCTACCCTGCACGTTCCCAAATGCCAGATGGTGTTTTTGGAGTCCGTTTCACGATGTGTGATATGACAATACTTTTGTATATCGGTAAATAATGCATAGCCATTTTAATAGCCTGAGACAAGGCTGAACCATGGAAAATAAAATCTTATAGGCGGAGAGGGAAAGTCGGAACAAGCACAAAGATGACAAAGGCGCCATTGCTGCAGTCGTAGTGGGATAGAAATATAGACCAGAGACAAGCAGCAACAAATGGGTTAACTTATTTTATGGGCATGGATACAATGTGGCACTGAGAGCAGTGAAGGGGTTTGGATTTATACAAATGTTGCGGTTTGGAAGCTTTATTAAGGGTCCATTCACACGTCCGCAAAATAAGTCCGCATCCGTTCCGCAATTTTGAGGAACAGGTGCGGACCCATTAATTTTCAGGGGGGCCGGAATGTGCTGTCCGCATTTGCGGATCCCTTCCGTTCCACATAAAAGGCATTTCCTATGAGAGTGCCGGCGATGTGCGTTCCACACATTGCTGGTGTCTGTGTTTTGCAGATCAGCAATTTGCAGATCCGCAAAACACATACGGACGTGTGAATGGACCCTAAGATTGCATTTGTGGGGACGTTTTTGGAAAATTTGGGCTCCTGAAGAGGAGTAGTTTAGCAAGTTTCCCAAATATGTTTTGTATAAATTCTTTATGTCCCCATCCGTATGTCTTTAGAGTGTGGGAGGAAAATAAGGAATGCACTAATCAAGAAAATAAATAGGTGTGGTTGAAAATGGACAAACCCCTTTACATTATTTTTTTTACAAGGATAGTACTGTTCTATTAGGGGCCAGTTGTTCCGTTCTGCAAAATACGGACGTCATCTGTATTTTTTTGCAGATCCATTTTTTGTGGACCGCAAAATACATACGGTTGTGTGCATGACTTTCACCACTCCTGACATGCCTATCTTACTAACTGTATGCATTCCCCACATACTAACAATTCTGGAGCATCTATTCTCATGTCTCTATGTTGTGCCATTCCTTTATTATTTGCACTAGAAGTTATGAATGAATTGCTAGCAGTCTGCAGTAAGGGTACAGAGGGGAGGTAACCAGTTGGGGGTGTGTCCCTGCACAGTCTGAACATGGCAGCACTGATTGGATAGAGTGAGTCTGTGCAGGGACACGCCCCCAACTGGTTACCTCCCCTCTGTACCCTTACTGCAGACTGCTAGCAATTCACTCATAACTTCTAGTAGAAATAAAAAAGGAATGGCACAACGTAGAGACATAAGAACAGATGCTCCAGAATTGTTATTACATGGGAAATGCACGAAGCTATTAAAACAGGAATGTCAGGAGCGGTGAGAGGTCCTCTTTAAGGAAAGTTAGCCTAACCTATTGATTTCAAAGGAATTGGCTGATAAGCAATGTGTATTGAGGTCTCCCGATTCCGCTGATGGCAGATGCCAGGAGAAAGAAGGATCCGACTGCTGGATTTCTATATGTCCAATACTTTTTTGTTTTAGGAGTTTAGCTGCTGCCAGTGGGGCCTATTCCCCTCGTCCATCTGGGAACACATGCATGCATCAGACTAGTGAACATAACCGACATCTATTGAGGGTGTAGGGGCACCTTTCCACTATGATTTCTTTTCCCTGATGTCTCTCTACCTACCCTTGCAGGTCAGGTTTATATACTTTTCTATAACTATCTGATAATCCAGAATATCTGTCTGATCAGGAATTAGGACTTTTTCTGCAGAGGTATAAAATGATGCCAATATACTGTTGGTTTTGTAGCCTGAAACAATAAAAATAAAAATGTAAAAAATGTAAACAAAAAATATAAATATATAGACAAATAATAAATACTGCTACATGATAAAATGATCAAAATATAATCAAAATAACAAAAATATACAATGTAAATATTAATAAAAAAATATGATGTAAAACAGATAAAATAAAAAATGTTGCGGAGATTAAGAAACCTCAAAGTCAAAGCTTATCCCCCATATTGACCAGCCTCGTTCAGATCAATCTCTACGATTAATTTTTATCCCCCCCTCAATCTTCCTTTTTGGACTTAATGTACCCCCCCATGACATTCTCATCCTATTATTATCTAAAGCACGTATCAAAGACAGACAATCCTTAGATCATACCGATCAAGTGACTGATACATTATTAACACCACCCATGGACCCAATGCAATTGTAGAGCCTTAAACGGGTGAGAGATGGGGTAAACTTATGGGAGATCTCCTCTTTGTCATTTCAGAATGAAGCCCCCATGCAGAGACGCTGGTTTCTGAGTGACGCTTTGTGGTCTATAGCAGACACTTCGACAGGACCAGCTGCTTTGGCAGGTAGCCTACAAGCAAGGAGATAGCTGCCAAACTATACTATACAAAGGATGTGCTGCTGGAGTGAATGGCAGATTTGCAGGGAAAGACCTCTGGACCCTGAGCCAGCATGCATCCCATATTCATGGCTCCCAGACAATCACATCTTTCATTGCAGCACATACAATGATTAGGAAGAGGACAATGCTGCAAGTGTTTGTTAGTTTACGCCTCTCCCCAAAATAATCACATATCCCGACCACTTCCAAAAAGTTGAAATAAATGCAAATTTAAAAAATACCCCCCTCCCTTTTTTCTTCTTTTTTTTTAAAGAAAAAGTTAATATATTTGATTATCTTTCCCTTGCAAGACATCCAAAAGCAATAGACAGACAATGAATTCATCAAGACTTGTTGGGATCAAAGAAGACGGAGAGGGGGAGGGGGGAGATTTGCCAAGTTTAACTAACTGTCTAAAACCTGTTATAGACCATATGTCCAATTATATTTGTTTCAAAATGCTCAAAAGGAAAAAAAAAAAAACTCATTGTTTACTGAGAAGCGTGAAGATGAAAGGATGGTATAAGTCACATTTTCCTTTATTTAACTTGATCATTGCAGAATAAATAAAAGTTTTTTGCAGCGCTGGAATTATTTGGTGGCAAAAAAAAAAAAAACTATCCATATTGATAAGTTATTACACATTCAATTTCTATTTTGCGTTTTACAACTGGACCTGGGCTATTCTATTGGAAAGCATTGTGATACCGATGGCCCTTGATTTCATGTGTCCCCTGGGGCATAGCTGTAGGGGTGCAGAGGCTGCGGTGGCACCCATGTCTTGGTCCCAGAGGTCCAGTATTATAAATGGCCCATTCTAGGTGAAGGGCCTGTTTCACATTTTGCATTAGGGCCTATGAGCTTCAAGTTCTGCCTCTGTGCAGATTGTTCAGGATTCAGGGGACTGCACCCACACCTATCCTTTAAGAGTAATGTGTGAAAAATCTATATGCCATTTCAGAAATTAAATTTTTCCAGGCTTTCCCTTTAAGATATAGACATGCATACCAAGGAAGAAGCAGAACCTGAGATTGTTATAGGGCTGATTCCTGTCCAAAGGAACTATGTGAAGCTGCCTGGGAACAGCCTGAGGTCGCTCATGCACACGGCCTGCAAACAGCGAGTCCGCAATATGCAGCACCCCGCATCACGGATGTGGACACATTCACTTGAAATGGGTCCGCAATCCAAAAGGTCGGTGTGGATTGGAGGTACAGAACCCCTCCACACGGATCCAGACCCAAGTTGAATGCTTCCAGATCCATCTGCGGAATCTGCACGGATGGTACCAGTGCAAATTGCGGCCCCCAGTGCATGGAACGGCTGAACAACAGCCGAGTGCATGATCCCTAAAACTGATAGGAAAATGGGGCTGGGTGCTTTTGATCTGGGGTGCTATTGGTTATGTGCACCAGCTTTGGGGGCCGGGGCGTACCTATGACCATGCGACTGCTATGGGGCCCAGGGCAAGAGGGGGCACAGTCTTAGTTGGGATTATCTCCCCTTCTGCTGGAGGTGAAAAATTGGTCAGGACTCTATCCTCTAAAGCAGGCATTCTCAACCTGCGGCCCTCCGGCTGTTGTAAAACTACAACTCCCACAATGCCCTGCTGTAGGCTGTTTGGGCATGCTGGGAGTTGTAGTTTTGCAACAGCTGGAGGGCCGCAGGTTGAGCATGCCTGCTCTAAAGCAGTGTTTCCCAACCAGTGTGCCTCCAGCTGTTGCAAAACTACAACTCCCAGCATGCCCAGACAGCATTTGGCTGTGCGGGCATGCTGGGAGTTGTAGTTTTGCAACAGCTGGAGGCTCACTGGTTGGGAAAAACTGCTCTAAAGGAACAACTTTTAGCAAATGAAGCAGTGGAAAAAATGGCCCAAGGGTAATTGTAAAGGGTTTAGGCAGAACCCCTTCTGTCCTGTGTGAGGGGCCTGGTTTGATCCTTGCTACGGGGCCCTTACTTCTCTATGTACGACACTGTTTGAGGGGGTTGGCTTCATGCTAAAAATTAAAATTGGGCTCGACTTCACAGGCCATGCCGGATCCACATGGGATGGAATAACTGTGGATTTTACCTGCAGATTTGCAAATCAAATCTACAAGCTGCAGATATTTTCTGGGTGGAAAACAGCATGCTGTGGATTTTCCAATCTGCACGTAATTTTTATGATACATAATGTATTGCACCCATTTCAGTGTTTGCAGGGTCAAAATCCATGGTGAATATGCAGCAGAATCCGCAAGTTGATCAGATAGGGGTTATCCAGGCTTGATTAGACCCCACTTAGGGTTGAGCTGCCCCCCCCAGGGAATAGTCTGATGGCCAAAGCTCTGACTCAATAAAATTCCAGCAGAAGACAACCCTATTAGGAGGTAACTTTAGAACAAATACTGCGTTTTCGGTTTTACTGCGTATCTCCGTAAATTTCCATTCAGATAATATCGCCACCCAGCTTGCCCACAAACAGAATAACTAAAAAGCGTCTGGATGGATTGACAAAATTCTTGCCAGAACATGACAACTCGATAATTTTCTGTATTCGTTTGTCATTATTTTGTATTTACTTTTGCTACAATGTTTCTGTTTGTTTGTATTTTACAGTCTAGAACATGAAATGCAGAAAATGTGCAGTGAAGACGAACTGCAGCCAAAAATCTGTTTAATAAGCACAAAAATTTTCAGAGAATTGGAAAGGAAATGGATACTTCCGTGCGCTGCCGGGGGATTAGTAATATAAGAATATAATGATACAAAAAGTCATTTATCAATCTGCATGCTTCTCTGGGACAAGTGAAAGCCATGCAGCCCAGCACTGAAGAGGTTACCGAGCCTTTTGTGCATTTGCTGAATGTAAGCCGGGCTTCTGGACAAAGCAGATCTTTATAGAGACCCTCCTTGATCTTTGCAGTGGTCTCTGAGAGACATGAACACCTGAAGGGCTGCACCTGACTGCTGCGGGCCCCCAGAGCGCCCGATCTCTACTTTCACTCTGTAGGAAGTTAATGGAATTTGCAGTTGATTAACCTCAGAGTAATGACACAAGCCCGGATTACAGCTGCCTCTTCTCGCACTACATCTCTTCTTAATGCAGGAGGAGGCAAAGGGGTAATGGACAGAGGGGCAAAAAATAAATAAATATAAAAACATCCTGACACCTGTATGGACACCTTACTGGCGCCTGCACATGGGCGCAGGTTTAGAAACATGAAATCCGGCAGGGTTCAGCAAGAACGCTTCCGTTACCGATAATACAACTGTCTGAATCTGTTAGGCCCCTTTCACACGGGTGACTTTTCCGCACTGAATCCGGACCCATTCATTTCTATGGGGCTGTTCACATGAGCGGTGATTTTCACGCATCACTTGTGCGTTGCGTGAAAATCGCAGCATGCTCTATTTTGTGCGTTTTTCACGCAACGCAGGCCCCATAGAAGTGAATGGGGCTGCGCGAAAATCGCAAGCATCCGCAAGCAAGTGCTGATGCGGTGCGATTTTCACGCACGGTTGCTAGGAGACAATCGGGATGGGGACCCGATCTTCATTATTTTCCCTTATAACATGGTTATAAGGGAAAATAATAGCATTCTGAATACAGAATGCATAGTAAAATAGCGCTAGAAGGGTTAAAAAAAAATAATAATTTAAGTCACCTTAATCCACTTGTTCGCGCAGCCCGACATCTCTTCTGTCTTCTTCTTTAAGGAATAGGACCTTTGATGACGTCACTACGCTCATCACATGGTCCGTCACATGATCCATCACCATGATGATGGATCATGTGATGGACCATGTGATGAGCGCAGTGACGTCACCACAGGTCCTTTACCCAGGTCCTGAAGAATGAAGACAGAAGAGATGCCGGCTGCGCGAGCAAGTGGATTAAGGTGAGTTAAATTATTTTTTATTTATTTTTTAACCCCTCCAGCGCTATTGTACTATGTATTCTGTATTCAGAATGCTATTATTTTCCCTTATAACATGTTATAAGGGAAAATAATACAATCTACACAACCTTGAACCCAAACCTGAACTTCAGTGAAGAAGTTCGGGTCTGGGTACCACATTCAGTTTTTTTTCACGCGCGTGCAAAACGCATTGCACCCGTGCGATAAAAACTGAACAATGGAACGCAATCGCAGTCAAAACTGACTGCAATTGCGTACCTACTCACGCGGGTTTGCCGCAACGCATCCGGATCTTATCCGGACACGCTCGTGTGAAAGAGGCCTTATGAACGGATTCGGTTGTATTATCTTTAACATAGCCAAGACAGATCCGTCATGAACTCCACTGAAAGTCAATGGGGGACGGATCAGTTTTCTATTGTGTCAGATTGTGTCAGAGAAAACAGATCCGTCCCCATTGACTTGCATTGTGGGTCATGACTGATCCATCTTGCTCCGCATCCCAGGGTGCAATACCAAGCACAGCCATTATACAATGTATGGCGCTGTGCTTGGTGAGCAGCGAGAAGGCAGCAGAGCTCACAGGAGCCACCGTTGTCTTCTCAAACAGCTGATCAGCGAGGGTCCTGGGTGTCGGACCCCCAACAATTGGATACTGATGACTTATCCCGAGGATAGGTCATTAGTATAAAAATCTCGGAAAATGGCTTCAAGGTTCTTAATTGATACAGAATATCTAGCATTTAGCAGTCATGTTTTTTTAGATCCATACAAAAATGACACTCAGTGCATGGGGCGGCTGGGATCGTTTTTCACCGGACCGTTCTGGAAAGTGATGCGACATCCCTAGGCACACATCATATGGGAGAAAGTCTCCCGCGGTTTTGTGTCCGCCATGAAGCCATGATAATAGATTTCTCTTTAGAACATATGTCACGTACAAACACATTTCTTACAACAAAAGATGCTGCCTGTGTTGTGCTTGTCGCTTTGCGCGGCGCATACATTGCTGACAGCGTTTTCTGCATCCGATTCTTCACATATGGTATGTTTAGACCATGAAATCTGGCGTCGCATTCTTACTGCTTTTATGAATCATAATATATTATTAACGGATAATTGAAAACATACTTCCCCAAGATGGATCTGTTTATGTACGTGTCAGGCGGTAGACGCGGGACACGAGAGGATGAAATCGAATGAGCGTTCGGGAGCTAGACGAAGGGTCAAACGGAAGCTAGCCGGCCCGGGATGTTATGACAAGTTACATTTGTTTTAGGGCGGCCTCAGATTCGGTCCCGGCGCTGACATTACAGCTCTTTCATGATGGAGCCCCTCCATTGCTATTCCTTCTGCAACGCACATAGCACGGTATGTATGGCGGCATATTAGGGACCCAAAGGCGCTTCATTTGCCTCCTCCAGGCATTGTTTTCTTCCGCACTTGAGCATACAGTATAGCTCTGTATAAAATTGGAGACACACTAGATTATTTTTTCCATTACATTATACACTTCTTGTTTCCATGGTTACGACCAGTGAATCCAGCCAGCAAAGGGGACAATATGGAAAATCACAATACATTAGTAAGTGCCTTGTATTAACTTTGTCTACATGATAAATACCATTTGCTGAGGTGAGAGAACCCCTTTAATTCCTTGTAATGTAGTTAATTAGTGATGCCTGGTACCTGGCTGGGTTCCTGAAGTATGAAGTAACAGTACCTGCCTTCTGACCTTTAGGTGGGGCTCGGAGGGGCCAGGAGACTAAAAAATGTCTAGCTATGTAAAAAAAAGCTCAGCTCCATCGATGACATCATCAGGGTCAGATATCTTGTTACCATCACCTCTCTTTGTATCATATGGGCATTGGCCAGGTGCCATGTTGGGCATCGGTTGATGGGAGCTTGCTCATTTGTTTCGCAGCTTCAGGTGACCGTTACTTACTTTAGTCTGTATGTTATCTTTTATATATGTTTTATCATAGTTTAGTAAACCTTTATGCACCTTAGTCATATTGAGTCTATTTTTTCCTGAATCTCAGATCTCACGATAATACAGTAGCTTATACTATAAAGGGGGCATCAATAGATAGCCCTGCACAGGGTACTATCCACTTTAAAGCAGGCCAAACAACTTAGATAGTTGTTGGCCAAGTGCTTGCATTTCTCCAATGCACATGCATGCCCGGCCTCCCTGAAAGTCTGTAGGGAGAGAGAAATAAGTGGCTACCAGAGAACAAAGACAGGAGCATGTTAAAATCAACCTGTTTGATTCCTTCTTCCCACCAACCATCTGCCATTGGGGGAGCATTGGGAAACCCCCTTGGTTGGCTAGTCCTGTCGAAATCAGCTGGGTCAGCCATTCATCTAAAGTCTTGTCCACCTTGAAGCTGGATCTGGGCAACCCAGTAGGTGAGAGATATCTGTCACATGAAGGTATTCTGGCCTTGGCAGAAGATGGAGGCAATGAAAGCAGGACCATAGATGATAGAGGAAGTCTTCTTCTTCCAAACAAGTTTGTGGTTCACTTTGAGCATTATGTCTAAAGGAGATCCTTTTGAAGATGGTGGTTTGCAAGCATTCAATACTCAATCTAGGGAGGCCATGCCACCAATAGGTTATTACGTTGGCCAATCCACATGTTTTGCTATATAGGTCTCTAGTGGGGACTGTAGGGTTCCTTGTGATTCATGGACACAGGGACTGATGTGGTGCTGATGTTTGAGTCCCTGAAGCCACAATGTTAAGTCAAGGGATGACATGGTGGAGTTTATGACCATGCATATCGACAGAAGAGAAGGACACAGTGGATAGAGTCATGGGAGGAGGACTGGGTGGTCTGCCATGACTTTTGCTAATGACCCTTGGATTATGTGTTCACTGCTGGAAGACCCAAAATGCGTCATTCAGAGGACAACACAAACTCAGCCTTGCCAGGTCCTTTGCGGTCTCTCAGAAGACCCCCATTAACGTGTTTCCATCTGCTTGGCACATTAGTCCAACTAGTTTTCATTTCACACACATAAAATAAGTTTCATATTAAAACATTTTCGACCACAAATTCAGTGTCTGTTTCCTTTTCATCTCCTATTTAGGAGGAGTCTGAGACAGCGGCAAATTGATGTATCCGGTTCAGTCATTAGAGATTCCCCGGACGCTTGTCTAAAACCTTGTGTTGGCCTTATGTAATGTCTACAGTCATTACCCACGAGCTTTTAGGTGCAAGAAGTTGCCACCTGGATTAGGAAAGCTTCTTATACTAAGGAGGGTCCATGTTCTGAGACCAAAAGGAAAGCTTTTTATATTAAGGAGGGTCCATGCTCTGAGGCCACCAAGGAAAGCTTCTTATACTAAGGAGGGTCCATGCTCTGAGGCCACCAAGGAAAGCTTCTTATACTAAGGAGGGTTAATGCTCTGAGGTCACCAAGGAAAGCTTCTTATATTAAGGAGGGCCCATGCTCTGAGGACACCAAGGAAAGCTTCTTATACTAAGGAGGGTCCATGCTCTTAGGCCACCAAGGGACGCTTCTTATACTAAGGAGGGTCCATGCTCTGAGGCCACCAAGGGAAGCTTCTTATACTAAGGAGGGTCCATGCCTGAGGCCACCAAGGGAAGCTTCTTATACTAAGGAGGGTCCATGCTCTGAGGCCACCAAGGGAAGCTTCTTATACTAAGGAGGGTCCATGCTCTGAGGCCACCAAGGGAAGCTTCTTATACTAAGGAGGGTCCATGCTCTGAGGCCACCAAGGGAAGCTTCTTATACTAAGGAGGGTCCATGCTCTGAGGTTACCAAGGAAAGCTTCATATACTAAGGAGGGTCCATGCTCTTAGGCCACCAAGGGAAGCTTCTTATACTAAGGAGGGTCCATGCTCTGAGGCCACCAAGGGAAGCTTCTTATACTAAGGAGGGTCCATGCTCTGAGGTCACCAAGGAAAGCTTCTTATACTAAGGAGGGTCCATGCTCTGAGGCCACCAAGGAAAGCTTCTTATACTATGGAGGGTCCATGCTCTGAGGCCACCAAGGAAAGCTTCTTATACTAAGGAAGGTCCATGCTCTGAGGCCACCAAGGAAAGCTTCTTATACTAAGGAGGGCCCATGCTCTCAGGCCACCAAGGAAAGCTTCTTATACTAAGGAGGGTCCATGCTCTGAGGCCACGAAGGGAAGCTTCTTATACTAAGGAGGGTCCAGTCTCCGAGACTCCTCTCATATCCAGGGCATAGGACTCAACAAGTGCCAGGGCAAAGTGGTTGGTTGGTCACCCTGGCACATATGCCTTGCCATGACTGAACATGACTGGTTTCAGAGGTGTCCTTCCCCCATACTTTACACTGTAGCTTAACTTCTTCAAGATCACTGCTCAGCAGGACATCAACAGGTGGAGAATTTATTTCCATCAAGGACAAAATACAACAGAGAAAAGGATGGTGACTGACGCATATAGGTTGAACCCCAATAAGGGTGGCGGAGGGCCATTAATAAAATATTCTCGAGCCTCTGCATAATACCATAATAAAGCCCGTATCGCTCCTCTGCCGCAAAGACGTTTCCCTCAGTGCACTCCTATGTACACTCTGCAGCGACGTCTCGCGTTTTCCCAGAAATGCTTTCACCAGGATTTGTCACATCAGTTGCAGCTAATTGAGCAATTACATTTAAAGTGCACGCCGGTCCCTCCTGAATAGACGCGCGAGGCAACCAATTACTGTACAATCTCACCAGTCAAACTCGCAGAGTTGCCCGTTTTGATGACTTTGCACAGTTAAATGAAGTGGTACGAGGAAATCTGGCAATGGCGGCGCGCGGTGCATTACTGCAGCCTGGTCACGGTTATAATTTCTACAGGCGACTTCTTAGTACATAGGTGTCCACTGAGCTTTTCTATAGGATGCACCAAAAAACTGGAGGTCTAATGACCAGGAGTGTGAGGATAGACTCCATTATGGTCAATGGGAGCACCCCGACTCCCATGTGTCCTTATCTCTCATAGACTTTAATGGAGAGTGACCACATGAGTACATACGCACACATAACTCTGCTACGTTTCGTGCACTTGACTGAAGCTTTTGTTCCATCTGCGCCAACAAGCCAGGACCTTCCGGGCCACAGAGGGTTAAGCTCATTCCAGCTGGATCGGCTGGTTGACATAATCGGGAGAGACGTTTCCATTTCATGGGCACGTTATTGCTGAAATTACCAAATGTCACAGTGGTTTCATACGGCGGACACCTCTCCGCCGGGCGCGGCCACGAGCCCATTAAGTAATTTCACAGAGACCCACAACCGCTTTCAGATGGTGTGTCTCAATTAAGCGCGCCGACCGGCCTCCTGATCACGTGACCGCGGGCGTGCTGTGGTTTACGGAGTAAAGACCCAGCCGATTGAGCTTCACAATTAGAAACATACGATCTGGGCTTCAGATCTGCACAGATGGCGGCTGACATTATAAGAGCAGGTTCTACGGCACCGAGGCTCGAGATTTCTACTGAAGCTCTGCTCATTCTGATCGGCTGCTGCGTGTCGGCACAAGCTCAGCAGGAAGTCAATTCATCGAAGGCAGGTGCTGCTTATTTTTGAATGTTTTTATGCCATCATATGGAGTCATTTTAAGCATCTGTGACACCTGCCCCACCAAACAATACATAGATTGCATTCCTGTCCAGTGGTGATGTAAGTTCGGTCCAGTAGACCTTTTGGAAGGTCCACGTCTTGTGGCTGTTATATGGATGCTAAAATGCTGCAATATTTTCCATTTTTAGCCTTCCTCTGGTCCATGCAGCAACACCGTTGGAATCTGTGTAACCTGTGTGGCTGTATAGAGCCTGCCTGACGCTGAGCTCTCTAGTATTAAAGCTTATTTTAGGGTCCTTTTACATGGGCCGATGCACAGGGCAGGAATTGGGAACGCCCAATCTATGCTCTTTCCCTTCCCATTCCTGGATTGAAGCTCTGCCCATTCAGATCGGCTGCTGTGTGTGTGCACTAGCTCTGCAGGAAGTCAATGCACTGAGATAATAACGCCATTTCTGTCCACTTCAAAAATGCAGCAATATTACCGTCAAGAGTCCTTTTTCACTGCTGCAACACAGCTGGAAACATGTCTTACAATGTGGCTGTATAGAGCCTGACTGACATTGAGCTTCCCAGTCTGAAAGCTTCTCCAGGTTGAGCAGAAAGGATTGGCTAAGGCCTCTTTCAGACGGTCGTCCCGGATTTGCTTCGGATGCGTCCCGGGTGCATTGCGGGAAACCAGCGCAAGTGCGCACACAGTTTCAGTCAGTTTTGACTGCGATTGCGTTGCGTTGATCAGTTTTTATCGCGCGGATGCAATGCGTTTTGCACGCGCCTGATAAAAAACTGAATGTGGTACCCAGACCCGAATCCGGACTTCTCCACTGAAGTTCAGGTTTCGGTTTGGTGTTGTGTAGATGTTATTATTTTCCCCTATAACATGTCATAAGGGACAATAATAGCATTCTGAATACAGAATGTTTAGTAAAATGTTGCTTGAGGGGTTAAAAAATAAAAAAAAAGCAGGACCTGCGCTGACGTCATCTTCATTCAGCAGGACCTGCGCTGACGTCACCACGTGGTGAGCGCGATTACGTCATCAAAGGTCCTTTTGCAGGTCCTCAAAGAAGAAGCAAGAAGACGATGCCGGCTGCGCGATCAAGTGGATGAGGTGAGTTAATATTTCTTTTATTTTTTAACCCCTCCAGCCCTATTGTGCTATGCATTCTGTATTAAGAATGCTATTATTTTCCTTTATAACCAGGTTATAAGGGGAAAATAATACAGTGAATTGACTTTAATCAATTTACTAACATCATCTCCTAGCAACCCTGCGTGAAAATTGCACTGCATCCGCACTTGCTTGCGATTTTCACGCAGCCCTATTCATTTCTATGAGGCCTGCGTGTGAAAAACGCAGAATATAGAACGTGCTGCGTTTTTTCACGCAACGCACAAATGATGCGTGAAAATCACCGCTCACGTGCACAGCCCCATTGAAGTGAATGGGTCCGGATTCAGTGTGGGTGCAATGCGTTCACCACACGCTTTGCAACTGCGCGGTATTCTCGCCCGTGTGAAAGGAGCCTAAGTCCTCATGCACACGACCGGTGTGTGCATCCGTGGCCATTGTGCCATTTTCCGTTTTTTTTCGCGGACCCATTGACTTTCAATAGGTCCGTGGAAAAATCGGAAAATGCACCGTTTGGCAGCCGCATCCGTGATCCGTGTTTCCTGGCCGTGAAAAAAATATGACCTGTTCTATTTTTTTCCCGGCCAACGGTTCACGGACCAATTCAAGTCAATGGGTCCGTGAAAAATCACGGATGCACACAAGATTGTCATCCGTGTCCGTGATCCGTGTCCGTTTTTTCCTAACATTTCAATAGCAAACTTGACTTAGATTTTTTTTTTTCATTTTTCATGTCCGTGGATCCTCCAAAAAACAAGGAAGACGGTCACGGATCACGGACCTACGGACCCCGTTTTTGCGGACCTTAAAAAAACAAAAATGGTCGTGTGCATGAGGCCTAAGTCTGTGATGCAAATTAAAAAAGCTAATTCTAAGGCTCGCGCTGCTGTTTTTTCCCTTCACCTTCCTTGCTTTACACTGAAGCTCTGCCCATTTTGATCGGCTGCCTTGTATCAGTGCCTTGAGAGCTGGTGCTGCCGCTTTTTGCATGCTTTTAGGCTACAATATGGCTTCTGTAACACCTGGACCTCTAGACTTCTGTAAGGTTCTGTGATGATCTTTGGGTCAGCAGAAGGTCCACATCTTGTCGATGTAATGTGGATGATAACATTGATATTACTGCACTTTGAGTGCTTTTTTAGTCCCTGCTGGAAACTATATAGCATGTCATACAGTGGCTGTACGGGGCCCGCCTGACACTGAGCTCTAGTCAGAAATCTCAGCTTCCCGGCTGAGCAGAATGCTATCCCATTTCTTGCCCCAGGTCACAGTCCTGCATATCTCTCGCATACTGTATGGGACTAATAGCGCTATATAGAAACAATGTAATCATTTCTTGTTACTGTAAAATATAATCATATAGCAAAAACAGTCCCACGAGGCTGTAATACTCTATAAACGTATGAATGACAGAGGAGAAAGCTTCTTGCGGTAGAATCGCTGAGTTCCTAATCCAGTGTAAGTTACGGACTTGTGATATCTGGAGGAAGTTTAACCAGACAGTTTAATCCTCTAATTTCCTGTCCTGTAATCAGTCCCTGACTGATGCCTCTAAATTAGAACCACGCTCCCCTCCACTGGGGACAGGTGAAAGGAACGTGAAAAATACAATCTGCAACTTTTCCTTTGCCCAAAAATATTTCCTGATTAATATTTGTAGCACTATTTGCAAATAAAGCTATCAGTGATACATAGTAACCCATAGCAACAATGGACGGGACTGGGCAGCTCTCCAAATAGCTGAATGGAAGGGGGGGGGGTCCGCTCCTCCATGTCCATGGTCTAATAGGGAATACCGAAATGGTTTGTCCTGGTGAGACGGCCCCTTAAAAATTCTATATATTGGTTTGATCTAATATGGCTGCCACCATGCTCTGCTCAACTTGTCCCTTTAAATTTGATCCGAATTTCAGGATAAATTCGATTCATCGTTTCGTGGTAGAGAATCGATTTAACCTGAAATAGTGTAAAGAACAAAAAAAATCTTACTTGCCTCCTCCATTCGCTCGCGGCGGGCCAGCTGCCATCTTGATTGAAGATCTCGGCGTCGTAATGTATGACGTCATCTCGCGCCGCACGAGATTTCGCACCAGATCTTAAAGCAAGATGGCAGCGGGGAGGGCCATCATGATAAATCTGAACCATAGGCAGCTGCCTCTACTGCCTGCTCTGTGCATCTACCCTAATAGAATATTTTTGACTACTTTGATGGTGTCTGTTCCCTGTTTTTTCTGCATTGCTTTCCAATCTGCTCAGATGAGATCCTTCTGCATGTCGCACAGGGAAGGGAAAAGTAAACTCAAGTGCGTGCCAGTCTGCAAAGTGAGACCCGGGGGAGAGGACAAGTGTCTTACTGGTGCCAGGACCATGGCATCCAGTGGTGGGGCAGCCAAGGGAGTCAGTGATGTCATCTAATCAACAATGATGGCAGCTGACGCTCCTGAGAGACAGATTTAAAGGGACGGTGTCAGGCAGCCAAGTGGTGACATTTCTGGGGAAGCATAAAACTACAAATTACAGTTCTGGGAAGTCGTCTCTTGTCGGTGGGGGGATGGAGGGTTCTCGACAGTCAAAAAGTTACTTGCACTCCAGTACTTTAAGGAAAACAGTGGGGACCTAAAGCTGAGTCCTGGTCCCTAATGCAAATTCTGCACTAGTATATGTGTCACTTATAGCACTGGCTCCTCGTCTGTGGGAGAGGTGGGCCCCATCTCCTAAACCTAGGCCCCCGCTTATGGTCTCAGGATCTTCAATGCAAGAAAAATCGCATTGTGTGAATCTTCACCTGCTGGAAAACCTCAAGTAGCAGTCAGATCGCCCCTCTATGAAGGGAAGGACAGGAGGACGGGGGGACAGGGGGCTTCAGGTGTAGAGGCCGCAGTCACACTCAGGCCCCAAAACTGTGCGTCTCTGCCCCATAGGAGGAAAAAAAAATTCCATTCAGTTTTGAAAATGAGATAGTTCCCGTTTTTACTTTTGCAGAAGGATCCTGGAAAATGTGGGTAAGGCTTAGTTCACACGACCAGTATGGCTTTTATAGTTTTTTGCAGTCCGTTTTTCACAGATCCGTTGTTCCATTTTTGAGTTCCGTTGTGTTTCCATTTCCTTTCCGTTTTTCCGTTCCGTTTTTCCGTATGCCAAATACAGTATACAGTAATTACATAGAAAAAATTGGGCTAGGCATAACATTTTCAATAGATGGTTCAGCAAAAACGGAACGGATACGGAAGACATACGGATGCATTTCCGTATGTGTTCTGTTTTTTTTTTGCCAAACCCATTGACTTGAATGGAGCCACGGAACGTGATTTGCGGGCAATAATAGGACATGTTCTATCTTTCAACGGAATGGAAAAACGGAAATACGGAAACGGAATACATACGGAACACAAAAAAACGGTCCGTACACTTGCAAAAAAAAGTTCGTGTGAACTAGGCCTAATGCTGATCACTACGGTTATTTTTAGCTATAAATCTGTTTCTTATACATATCAGACTCGTCCCTTGACCTTATGCAGCCGCACACCGATCCCTGACATGTGGGGGCGCTATCTATAGAAGTTATGGAAAATGGCGAGCGGCGCCTCCTACTGGCCACAACACATGACAAGGCAGCAGGAAACCTAAGTGTCAGTGTCATTGTCCTGTGCCCCAAGTGTCATTATCCTGTACCCCGAGTGTCAGTGTCATTGTCCTGTACCCCAAGTGTCATTATCCTGTACCCCGAGTGTCAGTTTCATTGTCCTGTACCCCAAGTGTCAGTGTCATTGTCCTGTACCCCGAGTGTCAGTGTCATTGTCCTGTACCCCAAGTGTCAGTGTCATTGTCCTGTACCCCGAGTGTCATTATCCTGTACCCCGAGTGTCAGTGTCATTGTCCTGTACCCCAAGTGTCATTATCCTGTACCCCAAGTGTCAGTGTCAGTGTCCTGTACCCCAAGTGTCAGTGTCATTATCCTGTACCCCAAGTGTCATTATCCTGTACCCCGAGTGTCAGTGTCATTATTCTGCACCCCAAGTGTCAGTGTCATTACCCTGTACCCCAAGTGTCAGTGTCATTATTCTGCACCCCAAGTGTCAGTGTCATTATCCTGTACCCCAAGTATCAGTGTCATTATCCTGTACCCCAAGTGTCAGTGTCATTATCCTGTACCCCAAGTATCAGTGTCATTATTCTGCACCCCAAGTGTCAGTGTCATTATCCTGTACCCCGAGTGTCAGTGTCATTATTCTGCACCCCAAGTGTCAGTGTCATTATCCTGTACCCCAAGTATCAGTGTCATTATTCTGCACCCCAAGTGTCAGTGTCATTATCCTGTACCCCAAATGTCAGTGTCATTATCCTGTACCGCAAGTGTCAGTGTCATTATTCTGTACCCCGAGTGTCAGTGTCATTATCCTGTACCCCAAGTGTCAGTGTCATTATCCTGTACCGCAAGTGTCAGTGTCATTATCCTGTACCCCGAGTGTCAGTGTCATTATCCTGTACCCCAAGTGTCAGTGTCATTATCCTGTACCCCGAGTGTCAGTGTCATTATCCTGCACCCCAAGTGTCAGTGTCATTATCTTGTACCCCAAGTGTCAGTGTCATTATCCTGTACCCCGAGTGTCAGTGTCATTATCCTGTACCCCGAGTGTCAGTGTCATTATCCTGTACCCCAAGTGTCAGCGTCATTATCCTGTACCCCAAGTGTCAGTGTCATTATCCTGCACCCCAAGTGTCAGTGTCATTATCCTGTACCCCAAGTGTCGGTGTCATTGTCCTGTACCCCGAGGTTCAGTGTCATTATCCTGTACCCCAAGTGCCAGCGTCATTATCCTGTACCCCAAGTGTCAGCGTCATTATCCTGCACCCAAAGTGTCAGTGTCATTATCCTGTACCCCGAGTGTCAGTGTCATTATCCTGTACCCCGAGTGTCAGTGTCATTATCCTGTACCCCAAGTGTCAGCTGTCATTATCCTGTACCCCAAGTGTCAGTGTCATTATCCTGTACCCCGAGTGTCAGTGTCATTATCCTGTACCCCAAGTGTCAGTGTCATTATCCTGCACCCCAAGTGTCAGTGTCATTATCCTGTACCCCGAGTGTCAGTGTCATTATCCTGTACCCCAAGTGTCAGTGTCATTATCCTGTACCCCAAGTGTCAGCGTCATTATCCTGTACCCCGAGTGTCAGTGTCATTATCCTGTACCCCAAGCGTCATTGTCCTGTACCCAGTGTCAGCGTCATTATCCTGTCCCCCAAGTGTCAGCGTCATTATCCTGTACCCCAAGTGTCAGTGTCATTATCCTGTCACCCCAAGTGTCAGTGTCATTATCCTGTACCCCAAGTGTCAGTGTCATTAATCCTGTACCCCGCGAGTGTCAGTGTCATTATCCTGTACCCCGAGTGTCAGTGTCATTATCCTGTACCCCAAGTGTCAGCGTCATTATCCTGTACCCCAAGTGTCAGTGTCATTATCCTGTACCCCAAGTGTCAGCGTCATTATCCTGCACCCCAAGTGTCAGTGTCATTATCCTGTACCCAAAGTGTCAGTGTCATTATCCTGCACCCTAGGTGTCAGTGTCATTATCCTGTACCCCAAGTGTCAGTGTCATTATCCTGTACCCCAAGTGTCAGTGTCATTATCCTGTACCCCAAGTGTCAGCGTCATTATCCTGTACCCCAAGTGTCAGCGTCATTATCCTGTACCCCAAGTGTCAGTGTCATTATCCTGTACCCCAAGTGTCAGCATCATTATCCTGTACCCCAAGTGTCAGCGTCATTATCCTGCACCCTAGGTGTCAGTGTCATTATCCTGTACCCCAAGTGTCAGTGTCATTATCCTGTACCCCAAGTGTCAGCGTCATTATCCTGTACCCCAATTATCAGTGTCATTGTCCTGTACCCCGAGGTTCAGTGTCATTATCCTGTACCCCAAGTGTCAGCGTCATTATCCTGTACCCCAAGTGTCGGTGTCATTGTCCTGTACCCCGAGGTTCAGTGTCATTATCCTGTACCCCAAGTGTCAGTGTCATTATCCTGTACCCCAAGTGTCAGCGTCATTATCCTGTACCCCAAGTGTCAGCGTCATTATCCTGCACCCCAAGTGTCAGTGTCATTATCCTGTACCCCAAGTGTCAGCATCATTATCCTGTACCCCGAGTGTCAGTGTCATTATCCTGTACCCCAAGTGTCAGCATCATTATCCTGTACCCCGAGTGTCAGTATCATTATCCTGTACCCCGAGTGTCAGCGTCATTATCCTGTACCCCAAGTGTCAGTGTCATTATCCTGCACCCCAAGTGTCAGTGTCATTATCCTGTACCCCGAGTGTCAGTGTCATTATCCTGTACCCCAAGTGTCAGTGTCATTATCCTGCACCCCAAGTGTCAGTGTCATTATCCTGTACCCCGAGTGTCAGTGTCATTATCCTGTACCCCGAGTGTCAGTGTCATTATCCTGTACCCCGAGTGTCAGTGTCATTATCCTGTACCCCAAGTGTCAGTGTCATTATCCTGTACCCCGAGTGTCAGTGTCATTATCCTGTACCCCGAGTGTCAGTGTCATTATCCTGTACCCCGAGTGTCAGTGTCATTATCCTGTACTCCGAGTGTCAGTGTCATTATCCTGTACCCCGAGTGTCAGTGTCATTATCCTGTACCCCGAGTGTCAGTGTTGTGAAATAGATTAGCTTATACAGCACAGGCTCTGCAGACCCCTCTTCTGTATTGGGTGGCTCCCACTTTTGACGCCCAACATTCAGATCTATGTAATAATGTATGAAGATTAGGCATCTATAATAACTGATTGACTTTGTTACATCTTTTGATTGTGGGATCCTCCTGGGACATTTCTATCTTCCACCACTTGAGAAGGCTAAATGGGGTCTCCTAAGGGTTCACTTACTTATACTGTGCTCCAATGATCTAATATGAAGCCTGTATCAGCACACAGATACATTGTCTCCCATACTGTCTGCGTTTACATTGGTCCTAAGAAGAAGCTCCCTAAAAATCCAAAGATTTGTGCCATTGCTTCAGCAGAAAGTCTGTGCGCGTGAGAAAATCTTCCCCCTGACGTACAGTAAAGAGGCTGCAGTAATACTAGACGTCTTCATAGTTCCAAAAGTTTTCTCTTACGAAATAGCGCAAAAAAGTCTGAAAATAGGAATTTCTAAAATCCCAACTGCATTAAATAAAGAAATAATATACAAGACGGGCTCTAATATACAGAGATGAACCAGAGAAACACATCTACACCTCAGATCAAAAAGAGGGACGTTTAAGGAGCAAAGAGGAACCGTGGGACTTGGGTCAAAAATAGGGACTGTCCCTCCAAAAGAGGGACACTTGGGAGGTCTGTAACATGTCCCAACAAGCACAGCCCACGTATCTAAGCCTGTCAACTAGTATAATACTATCTGCTGAGCCGAGTATGGAGGCCTATCATGTGTGATACTGTCTGAGCCCCAGTATCTAATCCTATCATGTGTGATACTGTCTGAGCCACAGTATCTAATCCTATCATGTGTGATACTGTCTGAGCCACAGTATCTAATCCTATCATGTGTGATACTGCCTGAGCCACAGTATCTAATCCTATCATGTGTGATACTGTCTGAGCCACAGTATCTAATCCTATCATGTGTGATACTGTCTAAGCCATAGTATCTAATCCTATCATGTGTGATACTGTCTAAGCCATAGTATCTAATCCTATCATGTGTGATACTGTCTGAGCCACAGTATCTAATCCTATCATGTGTGATACTGTCTAAGCCACAGTATCTAATCCTATCATGTGTGATACTGTCTGAGCCACAGTATCTAATCCTATCATGTGTGATACTGTCTGAGCCACAGTATCTAATCCTATCATGTGTGATACTGTCTGAGCCACAGTATCTAATCCTATCATGTGTGATACTGTCTAAGCCATAGTATCTAATCCTATCATGTGTGATACTGTCTAAGCCATAGTATCTAATCCTATCATGTGTGATACTGTCTGAGCCATAGTATCTAATCCTATCATGTGTGATACTGTCTAAGCCACAGTATCTAATCCTATCATGTGTGATACTGTCTGAGCCACAGTATCTAATCCTATCATGTGTGATACTGTCTGAGCCACAGTATCTAATCCTATCATGTGTGATACTGTCTGAGCCACAGTATCTAATCCTATCATGTGTGATACTGTCTAAGCCATAGTATCTAATCCTATCATGTGTGATACTGTCTGAGCCACAGTATCTAATCCTATCACGTGTGATACTGTCTAAGCCACAGTATCTAATCCTATCATGTGTGATACTGTCTGAGCCACAGTATCTAATCCTATCATTTGTGATACTGTCTGAGCCACAGTATCTAATCCTATCATGTGTGATACTGTCTGAGCCACAGTATCTAATCCTATCATGTGTGATACTGTCTGAGCCACAGTATCTAATCCTATCATGTGTGATACTGTCTAAGCCACAGTATCTAATCCTATTATGTGTGATACTGTCTGAGTCACAGTATCTAATCCTATCATGTGTGATACTGTCTGAGCCACAGTATCTAATCCTATCATGTGTGATACTGTCTGAGCCACAGTATCTAATCCTATCATGTGTGATACTGTCTGAGCCACAGTATCTAATCCTATCATGTGTGATACTGTCTGAGCCACAGTATCTAATCCTATCATGTGTGATACTGCCTGAGCCACAGTATCTAATCCTATCATGTGTGATACTGTCTGAGCCACAGTATCTAATCCTATCATGTGTGATACTGTCTGAGCCACAGTATCTAATCCTATCATGTTTGATACTGTCTGCTGAGTTTTGTATCTAGGCCTATCATGTTTGATATTGTCTCTTGAATTATGTATCTAATCCTATCATGTGTGATACTGTCTAAGCCATAGTATCTAATCCTATCATGTGTGATACTGTCTGAAGTATCTAATCCTATCACGTGTGATACTGTCTAAGCCACAGTATCTAATCCTATCATGTGTGATACTGTCTGAGCCACAGTATCTAATCCTATCATTTGTGATACTGTCTGAGCCACAGTATCTAATCCTATCATGTGTGATACTGTCTGAGCCACAGTATCTAATCCTATCATGTGTGATACTGTCTGAGCCACAGTATCTAATCCTATCACGTGTGATACTGTCTAAAGTATCTAATCCTATCATGTGTGATACTGTCTGAGCCACAGTATCTAATCCTATCATTTGTGATACTGTCTGAGCCACAGTATCTAATCCTATCATGTGTGATACTGTCTGAGCCACAGTATCTAATCCTATCATGTGTGATACTGTCTAAGCCACAGTATCTAATCCTATTATGTGTGATACTGTCTGAGCCACAGTATCTAATCCTATCATGTGTGATACTGCCTGAGCCACAGTATCTAATCCTATCATGTGTGATACTGTCTGAGCCACAGTATCTAATCCTATCATGTGTGATACTGTCTGAGCCACAGTATCTAATCCTATCATGTTTGATACTGTCTGCTGAGTTTTGTATCTAGGCCTATCATGTTTAATATTGTCTCTTGAATTATGTATCTAATCCTATCATGTGTGATACTGTCTGAGCCACAGTATTTAATCCTATCATGTGTGATACTGTCTGAGCCACAGTATCTAATCCTATCATGTTTGATACTGTCTGCTGAGTTTTGTATCTAGGCCTATCATGTTTAATATTGTCTCTTGAATTATGTATCTAATCCTATCATGTGTGATACTGTCTGAGCCACAGTATTTAATCCTATCATGTGTGATACTGTCTGCTGACTTGTGTATCTCATCCTATCATGTGTGATACTGTCTGCTGAGTTTTGTATCTGGGCCCTATCATGTGTGATGCTGTGTCTTGAATTATGTATCTAAGCATATCATGTGTGAAACTGTCCTCTGATTTGATGTATACTGTATTCTGAGACACTGTATCTAAACCTGTCACGTGTGATACTGTCCTGAGAGGTGTGTATCTAAGCAGAATCTTTTTTTCTATTGGTTGGTCCCTGACCATTGGGAGTACTCTGTAGGTGCCCCCCGGTGTTTGCAGGGTCTTCCGCCCTTTTCTGGTCTCCCTGACAATTATTACTCTAACAACTACTCCCAGTGGATATTGGAGATATTGGGTGTCCTGAGACATCAGAGGCCGGGAGGAGAATCGCTTTCACCTATGTCTGCTGGGTTTAGGTAAATAAATGTAGGGTGATCCTGCTCCCTGACAACCCCGGTTCTCATCATTGTTCTCTACTCACTGGCCGTACAGGGGGGGGGGCACTTTTTTTTTAATAACATCCAGATAAAGGAATGTTTGGAAGAATAACACAGCTGCACTTATCTGAGATTTTATTAGTAGGACCGGAGACCAGCGGCCTCTGATTTCACAGGACTCTATAGGAAGGTCGGCCTGATAACCGTACACTCCAGAGGTTTTCCTATTAGTATTATCCATAATTACAAAGAACCTGTGGCTCTGTCCAGCAGAACTACAACTCCTAACATGCTCTCGCAGCCTCCACTGCCATGGTTAAACTCAGCACTGCTACATCTGTATATTCCTATTGGAAGAGGTGTCAGCAAATCACGATGTAAAGGTCGATTTGATACATTGTTTCTTATCAGTTTACGTTGTTACTTTTATTACTACTTTATTTATTTATTATTATTTATTTGAAATCTCCATTAATTCCATAGTTATATGTCGCTGAAGTTCCACAGCGTTTTCCAGACACTCTCATCAAGAGGGATTTATGGTATTTGTAGCCATTTTTATCTACCTAGGCTGGCAGAGATGTAGCAGAGCTGAAGGTGTGACACTGACTAACACTAGGTTTGATGGAGGGTGCACTATAACCTAGTATATGTCTATTCCAGCTGGAATGAGTATTGCCACGACAGTCATTTCTTAACATCAGATAGTTAAAGATTAAAGAGAAGTACAGAGTTAGCAGAGTTGTATTTGTCTTTGGTCATCTGTGTCTTTGCCACCTTTCTGACTTAAGACACTACATGAAGATCATCTACAACCTCATACTAAAATATTATGTTATCAGTATGGTTGAGTCAGATGGTAAACTCAGCACTGCTACATCTGCACAAGTTGCAATGTGCATTGTGAGGTAAAAATAAATCTTATACCAGTAATCTAATGGGTTTACAAAAATGTACAGATAGAGCAGAGCCGAGCTGGTCTTTTAACTCTTTGCGACTCTGCCTCATTTTTAAACTGAGATGGAATAAGTTTACATTCAGTCCTATGTAAAACCACAGACCGCACATCATGACATTCCCATGGTGGAGCCAAATGACCAACTGAGCTCTGCTACATCTATCTATTCAACATCATCTATCTATTCAAATGAAATTTGATGTGGATGGTGTAAGATATGTACAAATGTAGCAGAGCTGAATTTGTCATTTAACCCTTTGGATCTCTACCGCTTGTGATAACTCAATAACTTTACTTACAGTCCTATGTAAAGCCCCATGAGGTAGTGGCCAATTTTACTTATATTAGGAGTAAAAAATTCCTTCCCGACTCAAATCAATCAGAATAACTCCCTGGACCCTTCTCCAAAAAAACATATTGTTAGATAATTGCAAGCTTAGCCAAATGACATCCTCAGCTCTGCTGTGTCTGAAAATCTGCACTGGAAATTTACAATTCTAGCAGACATTAAAAGTAATGATAGATGATAATGATAAGATGGAGGCGCGGGGGGCAGACAGGCCCGGCCATGAGGACCGTGTCAACTGCTGTATTAAGTAATTAGTGTAATTTTGCTGTTTTCTCTCTTGTCACTCTCTGCTCTACAAGACACTTGTGCGATGATTAACCCCTCCGCTGCC
Organism: Bufo gargarizans; assembly: GCF_014858855.1. Taxonomy (NCBI): domain Eukaryota; kingdom Metazoa; phylum Chordata; class Amphibia; order Anura; family Bufonidae; genus Bufo; species Bufo gargarizans. The sequence goes on from NC_058086.1 coordinate 46,849,504, forward strand.
GCAGGCCTGACAACTTACTTCCACACAACGTCCGACATGGAAATTGTATTTTGGAGGAGTAGTGACAAATCCTAACTTCTACTACAGAACAGATTGACTCCTACACAGAGCAAAGAATAGCGTCACTGCCGGCTGTGAAAAATCCGAGTTCTGTCCCCTCATGCATAGAATATTTAAAAAAAATAAAAAATCATAAACCAGTTTGTGCCCTATTACCTTTGCTTTAATGTGTGCATGATACATTTTATCTATCTGTCTATCTATCTATCTATCTATCTATCTCATATTTATCTCCTATCTATCTATCTATCTATCTATCTATCTATCTATCTATCTATCTATCTATCTCATATCTATCACATATCTATCTATCTATCTATCTCATATCTATCACATATCTATCTATCTATCTATCTATCTATCTATCTATCTATCTATCTATCTCATATCTATCACATATCTATCTATCTATCTATCTATCTATCTATCTATCTATCTATCTATCTATCTATCTATCTATCTATCTATCTCTGTATCTCATATATCTATTTGTCTATTATCTATTTATGTATCTCATATATCTATCTATCTATCTATCTATCTATCTATCTATCTATCTATCTCATATCTATCTATCTATCTATCTCTATATATCCTCTATAAATCCTACTTAGTTTACAGTAGTCAGTAGTCGGTGACACTCTTTTTATATTGTACGTGTCTTACCAAACTTCCCCCCCCCCTCCCGAGAGGTAGAAGACAATCACCAGTGATGAGCGGCAGGGGCAATATTCAAATTCGCGATATTTCGCAAATATTTGGCCAACTATTCATCATACATTCAAGAATTCGTGATCTCCAGTCAATATTTTCTTGATTGCGAAAATCGGCAATCGGAAAACTTGCGATACGAAAATTCGCGATCAACACTACTCCTAAAGTCAAAGATATTGCAGCCTTCTCATTGGCCCACAAGCAAGAAGCAGTGAGGGATCATGGGAACTGATGAAAAAAAATCTAGAATATTCGCGATTACGAAGATAGAGCACTATATTCTAGATGTTCACAAATTCTCGTAGTGCCAATATTCACGATAAAAATTTGCGATTAGAATATTTGCGAACAACGCTACCAATCACCCCCATCATAGCAGAATCACTTTATGGAAAAAGTGTCCTCTAAAAGTTTTGCAGTGATCTCAAATCTTCAGAGTAAACATGAGCTTCTGCTCCGAAGGATGTTTATCCTCTGAACACTGACAAAGATTTTCCATCGTTTTCCCAGTTCTGCACACCAGTCATTCCCAGTGTCATCCTGGTGGGCACTTTATACTGTGCATTCCAGAAACCAGGGATGGAGTTCACCTGCCCCTCAAGTTGTAGAATAATCCTGATGCCCTATGTCCTGTCCATCAGATATCATGTATTTCATCCTATTATATGTCTACATACTATATGATGTAGTGTCCCCTATCATGTATCATAACAACATTCTATCGTATTTCATATATTGACTCATATAATGTATCACATTTTATTGCATCAAACCGTGTAGCCCATAATATCATGTATTGTATCATATTATAGCTTTTATTCAAGTCAAGGACATATTGTATCATATATTACATCCTGTCCTACTGTATAGAGGTCATATACAGTATGCTATATATATTGGTTCATATGCCATATTATATGATATATTGTCTCATACTATGTATCACATATGATGTCATATGTTGTATCATATAATGTAGATTGATTTGTGTACTGTATCACATTGTATAGCGTATTCTATTATACCATATACTGGATATATAATACCATATATCGCATAGCATATATTTCATATTATATTGTATATTGAGTCATTGACAGTATCATATTGTACATTGTAGCAACCAAATATCACATCCTATCATATTATACCATATTTCCTATATCACATATTGTATCCCATCGTAGAATATCATGACATTATATATTGTACCATGGCATCATGTCACTGTATCATAATGCACTCATCCTATATTGTGTTGTATTATATATCGCCTTCTACCACGTCACATATCCATCATATCACGACAGCATAGCAAAAACAGAACAATACGATAAAAAAAGAGCAATAATAACACACGTGCAGAAAACTCCGAGGAATAAATGCAACACAGAAGGAAAGACACAGACTGCAGTAACTTAGAAAGTTCCTCAGCTCCACATCAAGACATTCACAAGCCTTTTAGGAAACGTACAACCTGACAAACCTCAAGGGAACCCAACAATGATAAGAAAGAGTCCGACAGCAAAAGAAAAAAAAGGACAAAAACACTAAAAGCAAAGCGACACCATAAAGTCCCAATAAAAAAAAAGACAAAAATAGATACAAAAAATCATTTCCTTCCCTCTTATCCTTCATCATCCGCAATCCAAAAACATGTTTAAAAGGGATGGGGGTTAACAAAAATTTTATAAAATAAATAAGGAAGCGTTGGCGTAGAGTGGAGCAGGGCACAATGAGAGTGATCAAGCCTTGCCTTGTGGAATCCCCTCTGGCCGCTTCTATTTTAACTGATATCTATGTGAAACGAGCTGCAGTTCACGGTCTAGTTAGGAATGAATAATGCGCTCATTGTCCTGCCCGAAAACTTTCTCTCGCACTGGAAGAATTCACGCTTGCCACAAGAATAATAATTATGGCTAACTCCGAAAACGCGCTGTTAATGAATTAATCCCCTAACGGACAACAAGTCTCTAACGACTAGTGGGGGCAGCGACGATCCGAGCCCCCGTCGCCCTCTCCACAACAAGATGTGTATATAGCGCAACAATGGCTGATTGTCTGCCCCGCTCCTTAAGCTTTTATACATCTTATAGATGGAGAAGTCAAAGGTTAGCCGGCCCCAGTGACCGCACCAGGAGCGTTAACTCAACCCCAAGTGTTGGGAACTCGAGACAAAACTTTTTTTTTTTTAAATTGAGCTAAAAAAGCATATAAAAAAAAAAAAAAAGCAGATCCGGGATGTTATAGCATTGTAACCTGCTCGGAAGTAAACAAAGCGCCAGGAACTTAAGAGGAACTTGGGATGAAAGTCTACAGCTTCCTAGGGCATAATGAGCTATAAAAAATGCAGGTTGAATTCAGGCCAGGAAATATTTTTGTCCATTTTTTTCAATTTACAAAATTATAAATGCAAACATAATAATAATAATAATAATACATTTTTTTTTAAAAAATGAAAGAAAATTAGAAAAAGGAAAGAAGAACCAGGATAATGACGGAAAGGATTGACCTAAGACATGATTGCGTTTACTCCTGCGGAAACATTTAATTCTTTCTTATGAAACAGCAGGACAGTGCGTCCACCGCTAGACATCAATAGCCCCTTGTTACTGAGTGGCACAGAGGAAATCAAGTGGGGCAACCGTAAGGCGGATTCATTGGAGAGTGAGAAAAAAAAAATCAAATGTTAATTTGATAAATGTGAGGTCTGGGACATTTTGTCAAAGAGGGAGGGAAAGTGAAAAAAAAAAAAAAGAAAAAAAAAAAAAAACAGTCCGGCTGCCAACTTACCATCCACCAAGTTCTGGCCGAGATGTCGTAGCAAAGCTGCCATTTGATGGAGCCGTCAGAAGTTTTCCCTGCCATTATGCTGTCAGCAAGCTTCATCTGATGCTAGCTCACGGGAGATAAGACACCTAATTGAGAAAACATTTGCTATGCCATGTTGGGCAACATGTAGCCGGTTCCATACCATATGGAATCATGGGTAAAAAAAAAAAAAAAAAAAAAACTCCTTGACAATGAACCAATCTCTCAGAGACCCAGTGGCAAGGTGAAGTGGAGATGAAAAGTCATCTGCTAACAGCTATGTCTTCTTCCACCGTCCGCATGGGCTTTTTTTTTTCTCTCTCGCTTAAATAAGAGCCCACTGCTCGACATCAAAGTGAGCCGCTTAAAATTAGGGCTTCATCTCTCCGATGACTTTAGTCTGCAGTGTTCCCCTTCTCCTTTTTCTTTCAAGCCCCTTTTTTTTTTTTTTTTTTGGGGAAGTAGAATGAGGAGATTTTATAGGACAAAGAAGCAGGTAGTGGACTGCGGAGAAAGAGAGAGAGAGAAAGAGAGATCGCCACAGGCTATTAGCCTAAAATTTCTGCTTGACAGATGGAATTGCTTAGAGACTATCATGCAATGTTTAGCTTTTTTTTTTTTTTCCTCTCCCGACTTCAGACTGATCCAGTATCTGCTTTTCCACAGTCACTTTTTTTTTTTTTATATCTGTCATTAGATTTAAAAAAAATATATAATTTTATTTTTTGTTTAAATTGTATATAGTCTAGGGGAAAAAATGTAAATTAAATTTTTGGAAGCATTTCAAATTTTTAGATCATTTTTTATTTTAATTTTATTTTTATATCTTTCAGAAAGAGGAAATATCATGTACATAGAAGGGGTACATCTATTGATCTATCTATCTATCTATCTATCTATCTATCGTTCTATTATCTATCTATCTAAATCTATCTATCTATGTTCTATCTATTATCTATCTATCTATCTATCTATCTATCTATCTACTGTATCTATCTATCTATCTTTCTATTATTTATTTTATGCACTTATATAGAGCTGACATATTCCATAGCACTTTACAGACATTAGCATCAAGCTGTCCCCAATGGGGCTCACAATCTAAGTATCTATCTATTTATTTATCCATCTATGTTCTATCTATCTATCTATCTATCTATCTATCTATCTATCTATCTATCTATTTCTATGATCTATCTATCTCCTATCTATCTATCTATCTATCTCCTATCTATCTATCTATCTATCTATCTATCTCATATCTATCTATCTATTATTTATTTTATGCACTTATATAGAGCTGAGATATTTCATAGCACTTTACAGACATTAGCATCAAGCTGTCCCCAATGGGGCTCACAATCTAAGTATCTATCTATCTATCTATCTATCTATCTATCTATCTATCTATCTATTATCTATCTATCTGTCCATCCTCTGTTATACAGTGATATAGAACATGTATAACATATGATAGAGCACATTATATATATTCTGTTAGTAATAAGACACATTAATTATAACAAGTTTACATTATCACTCCCTTCATTCTCTTATTTACAACCTCATTGGATACTTTATTAACATAAAGTAGTCTCCGGTCATGAAAGTGTTAAATTTTATCACTCCAGAAAGCAAGAGGGATCCAGTGCCAGCGACACCACTGTGATGGTCAGGAAGAATATTAATCGTCTCACATTACTTATGCTTCGTTAAGAAATCAGTTAATTTTTTTCCTTTCTCTCTACTTTATGAAAAGGAATTTGAGAAAGGAAACCTATAAGAGGACGTTGGGAGATCTTGGCTCGGAATGTTTGTAATATTTTCCTTCTCTTCCTCTTGAATTGTATCTCTCATCAGATACTACTGGTCACAAGTGTTCTTCTCATGGAGTCCAGAGTTACGCCTGTAACATGAGATGATGGAGCACATGTTACTATTGTGTCTAATGTTTACTATCCCTCATTGTTCACCTTGTATAATTAATCCCCCCACTGGTCATTCTTATTCTGGATCAACAGTCAATCAACCTGTGGTTCAACTTTACCTGTAGCTGTGAGAAGACCAGGAATACAGCAGCGTAGGAGGATGATGGAACTTCAATAACATCTTGACCTTAAAGGGGTTTTCTGGGATTACTTACATCTTCAATTATCCCGCCTATCATGTATGACCTATTAAAAGATTCATACTTACCACCTGCTCCCCGCTTCTCCAGTCCTCCACCCTGGCTCCCACTCAGCCATCTTCTGTTCCCTGACTTGTTTACTTCTGGCTGGATATGGACATGGTTACTTGGACTGCTGCAGCCAATGCCTGGCTTCAGCAGTGATGTGTCCCCAAACAGTAAATCCCTGTGGTTACATGCAGCTTGTGGACATCTCACCACTGAAGCCAATCATTGCTGGGGACAGGAAAAAGGCTGAGGGCCAGGTTGCAGGATCTGAGCGGTGGGGGACAGATAAGTATGAATCTAGGTTCATAGGTGATACATGCTGCAGGAAGGGTGGGGGGGGGGGGGTCTGATAAGTAATATCCATCTAATATAATAAAGCCATTTAAATTATTATTTTTTTCAAATGTTAATTAAAAATTGCTATTGTTTCAGTGAAAGTAGATCCAGGGAACTATCTCCTTAATTTTCAAGACTGGCGTGTGCTATGCTGGTCTTGGTAGGGCCTGTCCAGGCCTGATCATAAAGTAAGTGCCTCCTCCAGCAGTCCGTGCGCCAGACTGAAATCTACTCCAGCTCATAGCCAGTTTCTGGTGTAAATGATGATGAATATTCCATGGCTGATGACCCTCATACCACCCCTCTTCAGAAACTGTCGAGGGCAGCGCAAAAATGCAATTTGCAACTAAATCTAGGTGCTTTGGCATTTTCAGTCAAAAAGCTGGATTTTGTGACTCTTCAAAGTCTCATCTGTGGCATAACGGAATGCTAAATTACCCCTTATATCTTCACTGAAACTGTTACTATTGTGTTCAGTTTTGGACATAACTTACTATAATTAAGATGATAAAAATAAAATTATGTTTTTATGGAACTAATTTGGAAAATATATAGCAGATAGTAATGGCGAGCCGCCCAACCAACCAACCAGTCACCCACCCACCCACCTGACCAGCCTACCGTTCACCCATCCAGTCATCAAGTCCTCTATGGTCACTCAACAGCAGATTTTTAACAGTTCCTGGAGTCAATTTTTTTTGTATCCATTAATATTTTGACTTGATATATATATTTTTTTTTTGCTAAATTATATTTTTACGTTTCATTTTGGTGGCTGAGATACATTCACTTCTAAGGGAATTTACATTTGGCCAACATGCATATACATATAGCAAAGCAGAGACAAGAATCCTGTCTAGGTGGCATAAAGTACTCTTTATAGCTTGGGGGTTTTGTTTTGCTAAATTTTTTTTTTTTTTTAGCTTAGATGGAAAATTTGCAGAATTGTTCATAAAATTACCATTGTAAAAAAGTCTATTTTCAGTGACACGAGTGTGTGTTCGAGAAAATTGAACTTTTTTAATCCTTTTGTTTTGCAATCCATGAAATATACAGTAGATTACGTATCTGCCATACAATATTGTTACCTACAGTTTTTAAAACTTTGTGTTAAAGTTAATTATTATAGTTCTGTCGACTTCCAATTACTGACAGATGCTCCCTCGATAAAGACCTAAACAAGATTTTATTCCTTTGGAAGGAGATGCTACAAAGTTTCCCTTTCCTGGCGAACATAAGTTTTGCTCATCACTGTCCTTTTGTTTTGTATAGAGATTGAATAAAACCATAAATTGACTCCTCTGTATCTCGTAGGTGTTTTTGAACTGATTGACGAGTTTTCTCATTTTCCAGAGGATGAAAGAGCAGCCAATTGTAAAAATACTCCATTTAAAATTGGCTATGGGTGTTTATATGCCCGGTGATAGATGAAATTATTTATTTTACAACAGATTTCAGCCCTAAGCAACAAAGGGAGTTTGTTGCCAATTACTTTTTTTCCCTCCACTAATAATTTAGCGATTTTACCAAATTTAGACACTAGAATGTGCCAGAAAATGAAGGGCAAATTAATTTTAATTTTTCAGACACTTCAGAGTGGTTATACTGATGTTTTTGGACTAAAAGAAAAATATATTTTACAAACTTTGAATTTATTTTTTATTTTATATGGAATTGACAGTGTGCCATAATTTTTTTTTTTTGTTGAAATATAAATGATACATTTTTTAATCCCATGTATAGGATAAAACTTCCTGAGAGCAGGATTTTATTTTCTGTAAATTGAGTTTCCACTTGCTTCATTACAAATGCATGTATGCAATAACATATTTCACACTTGCCCCGCAGAAAAAAAAAAATGTAGGTGATAGAATGGCTGTGGAGTTTTGTGCATCTGTTGTTGCATTGCCATGTAGGCAGCATTACTCAGATCTCATGTCTTTTACTCTAACGTCAATTCTCTGGACATAGAGGATTGAAAAAATGAATACGATTTAAAATATAAAACTTAACATGATCAATTCTCTTTAAAGGGTTACGTCAGGACCCCTGACGGAAGTCTGATTATATTGGGCTTGTTCTTATTGCTGCTTGCATTTATTTTACAGGCATTTTTTATTTTTTATGTATAAAATTTTTGTTTCAAGGAAAACTGTGTTACTTTTATTGCAGGACCTCAGGGGCGGTCCCTGATACTTGGATTTAAAGGGTAACTGTCATGTTTTTATCAAAAATATATATTTTAGCATAGGTTTATGCATAAAGCAATCTTTAGTTTCTTCACATACAACTGTTTTCCTTGAGTTTTTCCCTTAGTTACGGCTGTTTAAACATTTACAATACGAGAACCTTCTCAAGATGGCTCCTCTGCCAGTTCTCTGAGGCCAAAACTGCTTTCCCTCACTTCTTTTACACACTTGCTGTAGCCAGCAGCTTCGTGCCAGCCAATCAGATTGGATTACTGAGAGACACGCCCCCTCACTCTGAAGCCTAGTGCAGGCATGCAGTGTGAAGGACCGCCCCTCTGTCTTCTGTTTATACTAAAGGAAAGACAGATCTTTTGACACTCATTGACAGACTTACTCAGGTATACATGCCTAGCTCTAATAAAGTAGCAAATTAAAAAAATATGACAGTTACATTTTAAAGGACAGGAAATAGAGAATCCCTTTGTCATGCCTCGATCCTTGCACCCTGCTCTATGCCTAGCACATTACATCAGTTTTGCTTGGAGTGGTTTGGAGGAGCATAAAAATAGACGCTGTAGAGGTAGGGCAACACAAAGGCCTATATGCTTGGATATTAAAGGGGTTTTACAGTACTTTAATGCTGATGACCTATCCTTTGAATACCAATCGAGGTTGGTGGAGGTTTAACTCCTGGCATCACAACTGGTCATGTGATTGAAGGGGCTGGAACCCCAGAGCAGGCACAGCTCCATGTAGTGGACATAAATGGCACTGCAACTTTCTTCAATACACTTAAATACAACGCCTTCCATCAACTGATTGGTGATATATCTGGAGTCAGACCCACAGAAATCTGGTATTGATGACTACTTCTGAGGATAGGTAATCATGAGTCCTGAAAAACCCCTCTAAGAACATTTTTAAGTGATATTGGCCAAAGCTATAGTCAGACAACTAGTGGGTTGGCCAGTTGAAATCTCATGGGTGTGGCTAAGTAGCATACATAATAATGAACCTGCACTTGTGACTATACAATTTCTGGTTAAAAAGTGCTGAAACAGACATTTTTTAAAATTGCTCAGTCCTATGGGTCAAACAAGCTATGGCTGAAATGGTTAATGCCCATTGGAGCTCTTATCATGAAGCCGTTGTGCACACAATAAATTTAGGCCCATTCCTACCTATGAGTGGTACAGTGCTGTAACAGGGCACCCATAAACTATGAAAGGTAGCCCACTGACTACCATTCATGGAGTCCTCATGGTTCGGTAGTATATATACTGTATACATGAGGCCTCATTGCTTGGATGTTCTGTGATGATTACTGTCTGTACCTTTTTCCCCAACCATACTTTGCCTTTCCACTGTGAGAGTAGATATAATCCGCTTACATATTGTAAAGACCCCGCCCCTGAGGAACATACTTTGATGGGGATTAGTTCAAAGTAAAGTGGAGGTTTTGCCAAAACTTGCCAATCAGATTGTACTAAGGTTAATCAATGTTTTCACATGTTACCTAAGAACAAAGTAAAAGTAACATTTTCATTAAAAAAATATTTAAAAAATGTATCAGTATATAAAGTCTATGGGCCAGATTTATCATTACTCTGACAGCTCACTCCACTTTCACATATGGCTAAAGTCAGTTTTAGCCAAGTCAGATTTATGATCGGCCCTTTAAGACTGTAATAAATGTGGTTTGACTATAGCAGTTTATCTGTCAGTAAGCAGCTTTACAAAAGTCGCACATCTTTACGAAAAAGTCGCACATCTTTACGAAAAAGTCGCATGTTCTATTAAAAAGTCTCATAAGATAAGCATGGTCCTCACTGGAGTAAAATTGCTAAATTTTTTGCAACTTTTTAAATAGTCGCAATAGTAAAGCTGTCTAGAGATTCATTTACATAAGAAAACACGCCCACTTTCAGAAAATTGGCGAGCATAGTGCAAAGCAGAAAAAAGTCGCAAATTTTTGCGCAGTTTTAGTGATTGCGCAAAATTTTTAGACTTTTTCACTCCATTATTCTGACTTGAGCTAATGATAAATCTGGCTCTATGTATCTAATACAGACACACGTCAATAACACTGGCTGAGCCATTAGCTGAATGATGTTCAGCTCAGGCAAGGGTACCTATTATATTACTATAAGGGAAGGAGATAACACGCTACTTCTGGTACATCTGGCGCGGCTTATTGTCTGGAAAAATGATCTATTGGACCAGAAAATGCATTCTTCAGTGGCCATGTAACCTGGGAAGACTGGTGACATAACAACTGTACAAAAATACAGCAAATGCTCCACTTTGCATGAGCGGTGATCCCTAAAAAAAAAAAAAAGTCTGCAACTTTTTCAAAAACATTGAGAAAATTCTACACTACATATTATTTCTCTCTTTGAACTGCTAAAAATAAAGGTATTTATTGGAAATATGTCTCTACTCTTTTTTTGTGTGTTGCACATTATTAAATGTCCCTTCCCAGGAAAAAAAAAATAAAAATACTCTAGTGGTAATATCTTCCAGTAGGCTGTACCGGCAGAGGAACAACCTGTCGGAGTTCATCGTACCCGGCCTGTTTCCACCATTAGTGTCGGGTTAGGCCTCATGCACACGACAGTTATTTTTTGCGCCTGCAAATTGCGTGTCCGCCACAAAAAACGGATGCGGCATCCGTTTTTTTTTTTTTTTTGGAGGATCCGTTTTTTTCCCCACAGATCCCTTGTAATAAATGCCTATCCTTGTCCACAAATGTGAAAAAAGTAGGACATGCACTATTTTTTTTGCTGAAGGGAAACACGGACAACGGACGCGGAACACAAACGGATGAACTATCAGCATTTTTTTGCTGACCCATTGAAATGAATGGGTCCCCAACCTATCCGCAAAAAAACCGGAACGGAGGCCGAGAAAAACAACTGTCGTGTGCATGAGGCCTTATAAAACTTTGTGTATTATAAAATGTCAGATTATCAGAATGTAAGGATTATCAGATGCCAGACTATTAGAATTTAGGGGCCATCAAGTGCTGGATTATACTAATTTATGGATTATCAAATGTCCAATTATCAGAATTAAGCGATGTATAGATCAAAGGCCAGATTATCAGAATTCAGGGTTTATCAAATGCTGGATTTTCCTAATGTAGGCCTCAAATGCCAGATTATCAGAATTTATGGATTACCAAATGCTGGACAATTACAATTTATGAATTATCACATGTCATATTATTAGAATGTATGGATTATCAGAACATTTATGGATTTGCGTATCATATGACAGGTGATCAGAGTTTATGGATTATCAGATGCCAGATTATGAGAATTATAATCATAACGTACCGGATTTAAGGATTTTTACTCTATAATAGCTGGATTGTTATTTTTCGCTTCACGGTATCTTAAAATGCTTCCTATATGAATGAAATTGCTTCCACTTTTATTTTGGGTAGAGGGTAATGTTTGCCATGTGTATGCTATACATTCCTCTCTGGCGGTGCACACCGCTGGCGACCAGTTATTTTAGGATTATTGTTTACATCTTTGGATGTCAATGTCAGCGGCAGACGTATAGAGCGCATCGCAGGCGTCAGATGAGAGCGGGCGCTGCTGAATGGAGGTTTCTGCGCCCGCAGACACTATGGATTCATTCCTTTAATCCCTCTTAAACCAGGAGTCTGGTAATTTGTACAGCGAATATAATCCGTGTCAGTGCTCGCTATGGAAGAACAGATACAATGTTTTCTCGTCCGATAGTTTTTCACGCAGGACGTGTAACATTGTATCCAATTGATTTTTTTTTTTTACTCATTTAACCAGTTGAAAGCCAATATCCCCATGTGGTTTTTAGGTCCTCAGTTCTATACATGCATCAGATCTCCGGGCAGGACACGACAATGGAGGGTGTGAGCTTGTGGCCCCCCGTCCACCAAGAGATCTGCACTTTATATCTCATATGTAAAATATTGAATGGCTGTTAAAGGGCTTTTCCCACAATACAGAATTACAGGATAGAGGATAAGTATCTAATCGGTTGGGTCCGACCGATGGGACTTGTCTCTAGCCCCATAGAGCTGTAAGGAGCAGCAGTGCACATGGTTGACCTACCGCTCCGTTCATATAGGGGACAAGGGACCCCTGTTCTGGTGATCAGCGGGTTCACAACAGCTATACCCCCACCAATCAGATACTCATCCCCTATCTTGTTTGTATTGTTGGAAAATCCCTTTAATGACTAGTATTATCTCTTATAATATTTATTTCACCTGCAGCGATGAGTCACGTGCCTAGTAATCTAGGTTAGTGAAGGGGTCAGAGCACCATCCCTTGTTGGTATGGTACTATGACCATAAAGAATTAAAAAAAAGATACTGTAGCATCTCTAGAAATGTAGGTAAGTGAATGTAGAGGAGAAAAGTGGTATTAGCATCCCTGGTGGTCTAGGATAGTGAAAGGCTAGGTTAAGTGAAGAGTTAAATAATAACATCCTGTAATAGTGAAGGCGTTGAAAGAACATCCCCACTGGTTTAGGGCAAACAAGGGGTTAGTGGTAACACCCCTCCTGATCTAGGACAGTGAAGGGGGTGATAGTACCATCCCTTGTTCTGTGGGAAGTGAGTTAAATTATAACATCCCTGGTGGTCTGTATATTGCTAATACACACACCCATAGGGCATGCACTCAAGCTCCCACTGACTCTTAAAGGGCCAGCATAGGCACCCTGATCTTCACCAGTTAATGCTGATCACTCAGGATTACCTAAGGCATCTTCCCCTGTAGGAAGGTGCCTGAGCTATAGGTTCTAATTTGCTACTTCCTGAAAATGTGTGCTGTTTATGTTTATTTGCCAGTGTACCGACTTCTGCCTGTTTCACGTCTTTGCTGTTTGTCCTGACTGCTGTCTGATCTCTGTTCTTACCCTGAGCTGCATGCCCTAACCTCAGACTGTTTATTGGATTGCATGTACTCTGTGCGACCTAACCTCGGCCTGTGTTCTGCACTGGTGTGTCTCTCAGCAGTCACCTGAACAGAGACCACTCCAGGAGGTAACGGCCTGTTGGTTCCCTTGCCATGGAGTCCAGATCCCTGTATGGGGATATAAAAGCTGAATAACATGGGGGCATCGAAACAAAGCCAAAAAATGATATTAAAATGGAAAAGAAACAATGTATCATATAAAGAGGAAATACTGTCAAGATTGATACAGGGTCACATGTAAACCATAGAACTGTTTTACCACCACCCTTGGGTTTTGGGTGCCTGTAATCTGTGGCTGATCTCAATCAAAAACAAGATGTCAGAAAGTTTGAAGAATCATTTCAGCGTCTTGAGTTGGAGATCTCCCATCATCATCGCCTCCTTCATGTTTTGAACCAAGACATTAAATGATCATGGCTCTACAAGAAAAATATATATATACTGTATATAAAAAAAATTAAACACACATGTAAGGAGTGGGGTTGACTTCTGCTGGGCATTTGGGACCCTGTTAAATTAGCGACCCTTTAGTGTGTCAGAGACTTGTGTATGGGATACTCTGGTGGGCCAGTTTGACCCTGAATCTATAGAAGGACATTGCCATTTTCAAGCAACCATCTTGAAAGTCTATGTACACCTCTGTGGGCTACTTTTTTATGATTTCCATTTTACTCATTTTGGGCTAAAAATCATTTTTTCAATTGGTCTTTATTAAAAATATTGTGCCGTTCTGTCACAAAGGGTTAACTGTCTAGCTGTGTGACTGGTACTTTTTACTTTTACATTGTGTCTATCCTGTAATTGCTAAAAGGTCATAAACACTTATTTAAGCTACCTACCTTGTTATCAGTAAGATAAGAATTGAGCTATAATGAGTGTTTATAAGGTCAGATCTGAGGAGCCCTGAGCTGAGCTGCCTGATGGAACAGAGAAAATTCAGATCCTGCTACTAGATAAACTCAAGGCTGTACAAAGGCAGGGCTTCAAAATGTTTAATCAAGACTAGTGATGATCGAACATGCTCGGGCCGAACACCTGTTCAGCTTAAGCATCTCGATGCTCGCACATGGCGGTATTTGGCTGAATACCGCATGTGCTCGAGCGCAATGCTAAGTACTGCCCTCATTGCCCTCAATGTTATGCCGTAGCCATGTTGGCTGATGGCATTACAGTGATTGGCTGGGCTGAACGCGTCATCGGGTGCTATATAGCACCCGATGATGAATTTTCGGCTCATTCTTAGTCAGGGAGATCTATGCTGAGGAAGGGACAGTGTAGGGAGTGATTTAAGAATATTATTACCACCAAAACTTTTCAGAGACCCAAAGGTCCTTTTAAGGACTATTGTGTGTTTTTTACAGGGTCAGCTCACCTGTAGACCCGCACCTAAAATCTTTTACAGGTTCAGCTCACCTGCAGGCCCTCACCTAATTATACCTAATAGGTAATTTGCGCGCATGCTGCTTTGCTTGGATGTGGTAGCTGTAGCTGTTTCTCAGGCTCACTCTCCGGAATCGAACCATGATTCCCCTGTTACCCATGGTCTACATGGGTTGGGCTAAAAATAACATCGAAAGTTGACAGGGCAGACATCCGAATGGATCGTCGCCCTCACAGCGATGTGCGATCGGCCCCAGGTTATCTAGAGTCACCAAAGCGGCAGCAGGCCCTCGCTCATAATGTTTTAGAGGGTCACCAGCAAGCCCTCGCTCATAATGTTTTAGAGGGTCACCAGCAAGCCCTCGCTCATAATGTTTTAGAGGGTCACCAGCAAGCCCTCGCTCATAATGTTTCAGAGGGTCACCAGCAAGCCCTCGCTCATAATGTTTTAGAGGGTCACCAGCAAGCCCTCGCTCATAATGTTTCAGAGGGTCACCAGCAAGCCCTCGCTCATAATGTTTTAGAGGGTCACCAGCAGGTGTATGATGCAAGTTGTGTATGATGCAAAGGGTGTATTGGAGCGCCGGTTCCTTGTAATTTTTGGTAGCCCTTTCCCGGAGTGCATAGGCTTTATGAGTGTAGGATTCCCACTACCTGAACAATTGTCCCACAATGTGAATGAGACCCTCCATTATGTGATATACAGGTTGTATCTGAGTGCCTCTTCCTTGTAATTTTTGGCAGCACTTGCACTTTATATACAAGTAAATATACAGGAAAGAATGTTTCCTAACAATTTTTCCTCTAAAATCGATGTTATCTTCGGTTTTGTGCGTAATATTGTCAGTCGTAAAAGTGGCGCACTACTCGGACAACATGGTTCCCAGCAGCGACCTGGAAGTCCAAGATGCATCCAGACATCCTCCCCATGCTGTTCCCGAACCATTTCACTGGTGTTTCCATCATTTTCTGACCTTTTCCTATAACCCAGACGCCCTCCCCTCTTCAGAGCAGGGGGAGCCTGGTTTAATGCTCGGGTTCTCCCATTGACTTCCATCTACCGAGCACCCGAGCATCCCGATGTGTTTGGCCAGAGCACCCGAGCACTTTGGTGCTCGATTAACACTAATAAAGACCAATTGAAAAAATGATTTTTAGCTCAAAATGAGTACAATGCAATAATAAAAAAAATTGCCCCAAAGGTGTACAAAGCCTTTAAAGCAAAATACAAAAAAAATGCGCTTACAATGTGGCAGCCATGGAACATTGCATTAGAGTGTAAACTTTGTTGCAGATTTTGTTTGGCAGCAACATCCTCCCTCTTTGTAAATTGTCTCCCGGTGTCTCGCTTCTCAGTCTGACCAAGTCTTCTGACACTTTGTATTTGATACTACATTCATGTCAGACTGATAGAAACAGGACAGGAAGAAGAATTCTTGCGGATATGCTCTTAATTGGATGTGTGTTCCTCATGGGTTGGGGCTGGTGATGTCACAGCTGCTTATGTACTACTCCTAGTATAGATTTTGGGAGTTTCTTATTTACATATTATGAGCACTTAATGAATCTCACCCGACAATAAAAGGGGAAATCCAATGAAAATCATCTTCTGATGCAATTGATAATGTTTGTGATTTGGGACCACCCCTGATTTAAAATATTTTGATAACTTTTCCTTAACAGAAATCTCTGTGGAGTGCCAAAGGGGTATAATTGTCCAGTGGACTCGTGCAGTGGTGTACAGAGGAGAGTAATATAAATTAGCCCCCGTTCTTTTCTGCTCCACACATTGTTCACGATCCTTGTGTCTATTTACCCCATTGCTTGCTAACTGTGGAGTTCCTCTGGTGAGGGGAGCCCCATGAAGGTTCTTTCCAAAGGAATTAGGACCAGTCAGGACTGGGTCCCATTTCCAAGGACCCCATGTTATAACTATTATTAAGTCCTTTGAATGCCGGAATACAACTCCTGATACAATGCCTGATACTTTTTGGTTGGAGTGATACATTTCAGGTGGAGTCACCTTCAACTGCCCATAGTTGACAGCCCAGGAAATGCGCCTCTATTTGCTTCCATCCTTCCCTATACATCACTCACTGCATATAGAATTTATGTAAATATTTGTATATTTTTATTTATTTTTTGTTTTTATTTATTCTCGTTGCTTTTTTTCTATCGGGATTTTCAGTGGCCACTTAATGAAGTCTGTAAACTGCTTGAGCCCAATAAATATCTGAGAAAGGAAAGGTTAATATATTCTAAATAGACGTTAGGTATAGAATGTCAGATCTGTCAGAGCCGATAACCACGCGCTGCTCAACGAAGAAGATTTGATTCCTTTTGCCACTGTCCTAAAATGTAGAGCGCCAGCAGCAACCAGTCATTCACCACAGGCTGGCATCCAATGTACCCGAGTGAGAAGCCAGCCGCAGCAACCATCTGTTTTGGATTCCTCGCTGAGCCAAGATGTTCAGTGAAGTGGATGCCATCGAGGGCTCCCGCCATCTCCTGCTCCGATTATTAGTGTTACAAGTGAAATTATCTTTCCCGAGCAGTGGGGGAGCCATAATCCGTACAGAACAACGAGAACTTAAAAAATTGGGAAAAAAAACAAAAACTCCACGCTTTTTCAGCCATCTTTTTGTTAAAAGTATGGAAAAGACGGCTTGTAAATGTAATTACAATCTTCCAGGGGACATAACGGGGGTTTTATTAAGCATGAGAATGCTTGGCAGCAGCCCGATGATCATTTTCCTCCTGTACAGACATGATACAGGCTGTTAATCTACAGATCTTCTCGTTCAACCAATTTCTGCAACAACATAAAATAGGAGGGAGGTCGGACTGGTTGCTAAGAAATTCAGCAAAAATATCAGAATATGAGATGTTTTCGACTCAATGATTGTAGTTTGTCTGGTGGCTTGCCCAGTACATGTCAACCATAGGGAGGGCGTTAGCCCAGGGGTCTCCACCACCCATGCAAATATTATGAACTTAAAGGAAATCTGGTGGCTGGGCACACATGCTCATTGCTATTGGAAGAGGAAGATAAGTGGCTGCAAGATGCATTGGGTGACGCTTATCTCTGAAATCAAATTCAACCTTGTTTTGTGTAGATAGTAGGACAGCTCTCCTTCACATTAGGCTATCACGTGGTCCTGTAGACATCAGCAGATGATCTGAAGACTATTATGCAATGTCTATGGTCATAGGCTATCCACGCAATTTAAGACCCCACTACATCTACTGACCTGTATAGAGATGCCCATTCAGGCTGGTAGTCTATGCCATATCAAGAGTGTAATGATGATGAGGTGTAGAGGTAGCAATTACTCCTGACCCCGGTGCCTGAGGGGGTCCAAAAGGTCCCAGTACCAGATAAGAAGACACTATTATCAATACCTTAGGCAACAGGGCCCCTGTTACAATTTTGCTTTGGAGCTTCTACTTACAGCTCTGGCTTCCCACTCAACTTATGGTGGCTGGTTCTGGACACACATTGCTGGCAGCCATAACAAGACATCACCCTATGTAGCCTCTGATTAGTTTCTTGTGGCCTGTCATCTGTTCTCCTTTCTTGGACCACTTTTGGTAGGTACCAGCCACTGCCTACCAGGAACAACCCACAAGATTGGTCATTCTAGAGATGTTCTGACCCAGTCGTCTAAAGCGTTGGCCTTTGTCACAGTCACTCAGGTCAATAGATCAATTTCAAGTACTGACTGATCACCTGCTCCCTAATATATGCCACCCGTGTGCTATTCACTTTACACAAATGCTATGGCTGGCCAGTATATTAGATATATATAGCATTATATGGACATGTGTCCTTCTTCTAATGTTACTTCATTCTGGACAGGTGAAGTGAACGTGGCCTCACATGGTCGCACTTGGTTAATTAAACTCACAACAAGCTGTTGGCAATTCACACTCTGCAGAGTATGACGATGGCCAGGGCCTTATGAAGAGATCGGTCCAAGCAACTGCTCCGATGGTCATGGAAGGGTGGTCCTGGCCACCAAAACCTGGTACCATTATGGGGACCTGTGCAGCTCCCTCCCCCCTCTCACAGCATACAAACTAATAAAACACATAGACATAGAATCTGCAGCCACATCCCCTCCTCCCTGTCTTCTATTTAGTGTATTACACTAGATGGATTTTTCTTGTTGGTTTCTGAACATTTACAAACAGTCTATGGAGAGGAAAAAGGGATCTACAGGTCATGGAAGGGGAAGAAGATGACACCCAAGAAAATATACTACTCACAAAAAGTTAGGGATATTTGACTTTCGGGGGAAATTTATGGAAAACGTAAAAAGTTCCCACTCCAGTGATATTATATCATAAAAGTAAGGCATTAAGTAGAAGAAGCAATGGTGATTTCCTCATCTCAAACAATTTATTGACACAAAAGCCCACACCAGTGATGGGTATACCGCCACAAAATGCCAGTGTCTCAAGAACTTGTCATGTGGCCTTGAGCATCAATTACAGCTTGACAACGACGTCTCCTTGCTGTTCACAATTCGCCTTATTGTCTGCAGAGGCACGGCATCCCACTCTTCTCAAAGGGCGGCCCACAGGTCATTGAGGTTCTGGGGCGCAGAGTTACAAGCGTCTACACAGGGGTGGGATTCAAATTTTTAACATCAGGTTCCCTACTCAACGGCAGATACGAGGCATCACGACACATGTTTACATATACATACACCATATATATGCAACACACATAAATACACCATATATACACTACACACACATACCACAAAATTTTTAAAAAGCCTAAGGAACTAAAATATCAGTGTCACGCAAAGTTTTTTTTCCAGCGCCGTCCCACACCTCTAACCCTCCCAATGTCTATCTGTACATATCCCAACCCTGCTTAGTCTCCATTGTGCCCCCCACACAGTAGTTATGCCAAATCTGGGATGGTTGGGAGGTATGCATACCCAGGCTCAGACTGGCACACAGGGGTACAGGGGAATCCCCCGGTGGGCCCCTGAGGAAGGTGGGCCCCTAGTCTCCCATCCCCTGCACAAGTGACATATAACACAGTAGATTTACTGCACTACATACATATATTCAATGTACAGCACCTCAACCAGCCTATGTTCATATAAAAAAAAAAAACACTTGTTAAATTATTTATTATATTTGAATGTATCTGTACAGTGGGCCCCCAAAATAAATTTTACTGCTGGGCCCTAGGTTCCCCAGTCCGACACTGTGCATACCTATACAGACTATATAGACACTACACTCACATAATCACATATACAATATACACCATACAGTATATAAATGACCCCAGGCTACACTTACAGTAGATTTACCTACACCATATACATTTTATACACATTTGTACCTCGCACTAAAGACATATTTGTAGACATATTATATTCTGTGCTATCCAGAATACAGCACCACATACCTCTTATGTCCAGTGACTTCTCCTCTGATGCAGGCCTTCTCTTTCTTCATCTTCTCCTTTGAGAACAGACCGCCATGATGATTTTTCACCCATCTCTCGTCTCTGCAGTTTGACAAAAGACATCTTAGGTTCCTACTTTTCCATCATCCTCCTTCCTTCTTAACAGATCACCTGCCACCTTCAATAATAATAATAATGTGCACTAGTTCAAAAATGCTCTCGTTCTGTGTGCCAGTACAAAAAAATCCCTCAGTGCCCCCCAGTTGAGCTAATGTCCCCATAGTGCCTCCATGATGTGTGCAAGTATAAAAAAAACCCTATATAATGTCCCTAGTAAATGCCCACATAGTGCTCCTCTTCCTCATAGTGCCCCCATAATGTGCCAGTATAGGATTCCCTTATAGTGTCACCCAGAATGTGCCAGTATGAGTGCCCCCATAGTGTGCCTATATAATATGCCCCCATAGTGTTCCCCCCCCCTCCAACAACATAGTGTCCCCATAATGTGCCAGTATGAGATGCACCCATAGTGTCCCCCATGATGTGCCAGTAATGCCCCCATAGTGTCACCCATGTGCCAGCAATGCCCCCAGTAGATGCCCCCATAGTATCCCCCATATGCCAGCAATGTCCCCAAAGATGCCCCCATGTGCCAGCAATGTCCCTAGTAGATGTCCCTTATAGTGTCCCCAAGGATGTGCCAGTAGATGCCCCCATAATGTCCCCCATGTGCCAGCCATGCCCCCAGTAGATACCTCCTTAGTGTCCCCCATGATGTGCCAGTAATGTCCCCAGTAGATGCCCTTATAGTGTCCCCCATGATGTGCCAATAATGCTCCCATAGTGTCCCCCATGATGTGCCAGTAGATGCCCCCATAGTGTCCCCCATGATGTTCCATTAGATGCCACTATAGTGTCCCTCATGATGTGCCAGTAATGCCCCCATAGTGTCCCCCATCATGTCCCAGTTGATGCCCCCATTGCGCGCCACATAAAAGAAAAAAAAAAACACGAATACTTACCTCCATGCTGGTAGCGATGCAGGCCTCTTCCGGCCTGTGTCCCGCGCAGTACAAATCTCGGCTCAGGCGGACGCGATGATTTCATCGCTCCGCCTGCGCCAGCCTCTGATAGGCTGCAGGCACTAGGCTTGCAGCCAATCAGAGGAGCATGAAAGGGAGACACCTCTCCCTTGCTCTGCTGCATCTCCCCCTGACCTGCTGTCGCCGCTGCCAAGCCCAGGGTCTGGATTCAGCCAGCAAGACGGTTCTCCGACCTGGATGTAATTTTAACCCCATGCCTGCGTCTACACCGTGACTTAGCTGATCCCATAGATTTTGTATGGGATTTAGGTCTGAAGAAAGTGCAGGCCACTCCATTTGAGGTCCCCCAGTCTCCAGCAGCCATTCCCTAATGATGCGACTTTGATGAGCTGGCGCATTGTGGTCCATGAAGATGAAATAAGGCCTGTGTTGTTCATGCAGAGGCACAATGACTGGAGTAATAATGTTCTTCAAGTAGTATGAGTTTGTCACTGGACCATTCACAAAGTGTAGGGCAGTTCTGTACTGACTAGAAACACCTGCCCACACTGTAACACCACCACCACAAAAGGCTCATCTGATGACACAGTGGCTGATGTAGAGCGCTCTCCTTGACGTCTCAAACATTGTTAGTGGCCATCATTTCTGCTCAGCGTGAATTTACTTTCATCAGTGAACAACACTGAGGCCCACTGGTCCCTTGTCCAGCGTAGATGCTCCCTGGCCCATGTAAGACAATGACTCCTGTGGCTAGGTACCCTTGCAGGTCATCTAGCACACAGACCACACTGATGTAAATGCTTTCCAATGGCCTGATGTGACACTTGGGTGCCTCTAACCTCCCTTAAATGGGCCAGGAGTTGTGTGGCATTCATCATTCGATTCTGCAGGGCATTGTTCACAATGAAGCGGTCATCAGTGTGGGATGTGGCCAAAGGATGTCCACTTCTCTGCCTTTCTGTGACTCTTCCAGTCTCCCTGTATCTCTGATACAACCTGCGGATGACACTCTGTGACACTCTAAGCTCAGTGGCAACTTGCGTCTGAGAACATCCTGCTTGAAGCCTCGCAACAGCGAGGTACTGTTGATCAATTGTTAGGTGTCTTCTTGGTCTCATGATGTCAAAATGTGAACACCATGATGAGAAGGACTGTTTAAATACTAATTCTAATTGAACTAGGAAATTTATTAGGTGATTCATGAATCAAACACCTGTTGTGAATTTTTCCGTTAAGCTCTTTGTTAGAGAACAGCAAAAAGAACAAAAAGTTCTGAAACATTGAACAGTTGGACATGTGCATTCAGAAGTTTAGAGAAGGTCACATTAAGTTCACCTCTAAAGTTTAGAGGGCATTTTAGGTTTGTTCTGCCCAGCAGGGTTAGAGAATCATTACAGATCACGTCTGCCTCAGTCTTGGTATTTCTGAAGTTTTTAGTTATAGCACCATCTAGCGGTGTTAAGTTGTATTACACTTTGTTTTTCCTGTTACAATACTACTGCATTGTGGGTGGTGCACTGCATTGTGGGAGTGCAAAGCATTCTGGGAAAAAGAAGTCTCTAGTCTCCAAGACACAGTTCAGAGCTGTCCTATGCATGTCTCCATCTCAAACTCCACCATCCTTGTAAAAGCATTCAGGGACATGATGTTATGCAGAGCTGTTCAGCTGGTTGTGATTGTTACTCAGGGAGTTGTTATTACTGTTAGCTAGCCATGCAACCTTATGTACAGTGAGCCATTTTTCCATGTGCCTTCACTAATGACTGTTATTGTTATAGTACATGCTATTCTATGCTTTATACTTGCTGTTTGTATTCTTGTAGTTTTACCAATCAATCAATTGTATATAATCAATCAATCAATCAATCACATATGTATGACCTGTTGACTAAAAAACAAGTTAGACTACAAGGAACAGTCCTCTAATTTGGAAGACAGGAATGGTTTATGCTGAATGTCAGACTGCACACTGTGTGAACGTGTATGAAGACAGAACAAGGTTCATCCTGAAATTTAATTCACAAAACAAATATCCCTAACTTTTTAGTTACATCCATTTAATTCTACTTTGCTCGTCTACTTGCAGAATGGGTTCATTCTTAGGCCTCATGCACACGACCGTTGTTTTGGTCCGCAACCGAGCTGCAGTTTTGGCGGCTCGGATGCGGACCCATTCACTTCAATGGGGCCGCAAAAGATGCGGACAGCACTCCGTGTGCTTTATGCAACACGCCAGACCTGCAGGGTATGACGAAGTGAGGTCACAGTTATGGGCAATCGAGGGTACTCTCTATATTTGAAGAACCCTGGGCAGGCGCGTGGCAGTGAAGGAGAGGTAGACACAGTTCCTCTGGGGCACGCTCTGTAGATAGGGACCAGGCCTGATGGTAGTTGAGGTGCCCTGGATGTTACAGGTATTTTGTGTGCCTGGGGCAAGGTCCCTGTGGTATTCGTGACGCCAGTGCCTTTGGACGGTGGCACGCCGGTTGGTGGCTGGAATGATGAAGGTACACAAGTATATAGTGAACCAAAACGTAAACTTTACTGGACAATCCAACTTTGTACAGCAGGTGTAGCACAGTCTCTATATTACAGTTCCACGAAAGGGGCTTATTCACAAGTATGGCAGGCAATAGTCATGCAAGTTACACTGAGGGTAAATTCCACAAGCACTCAGCAGCAGGTTGTACTTTTCCTCAGAATCACTGTACACTGTCCTCTATAGAACTCCTGCTCTGGCTTTACATCTCCCAAGGCCCGGATGCCTAAAAGGGTGGCTTATATCCTTGGTTACTTTCTTCCTCAGGTATTATACTACTTGCTATGATTTCTCAAGGTTCTCTGCCCTTCAGGGTCACTTTGCTTACCCTGGGTCGCCTCCTCTTGTAAGATAAGTAACTGTGGGTTTTCTCCCAGGAGGTTGGATCCTGCAACTGGGGTATCTCTACTGAGCTGATCCTAGCTTCAGGAGCTTCAGGTGGACGAGGTGACTCCTCTAGTCCCCTGGAATGAACTAACACTTCCCTGTCTGGGCCTTCCTATATGTAACTAGGGCTCTCCAGCTCCCTCTAACGTCTGGGAGGCTAAACTACACCCTGACAGGCCTGACACCCAGATAATACAGGGAAAAACATGCACATGACATTTAATGCAATGCAACACATTAACCTGTGCAGTGCCCACCTTTACCTAGTGGGACACTACATACCCCCACGCTATAACGTTGCCCGTCCTCGGCGCAACATGGAGGGTCCGCCCATCTGGAAGCGGCAACCTGAAAGATAGCAGAGAACATACATATGCAATATTCACCACATTTAACAACACAACAGTGGGCAATATGGATCACTGGAAGGAGTGGTGACAAGGGGCGTCGTTCTCTTCTTTCAGGATAATGTGAGGGAACAGTGGCGCTGACCTGGCACAGCGTATCAATAAACCAGGATAGTCCATATTTCTTGCAGTGGTGGCAGACAGGCTGTTTCCTGCTTCTGGGCCGGTACTTCGGTCGCCCATCAGGCTCTTTTGGATATACATCTCCATATGCAGGTGGGAGCCTTGGAGGAAAAGGACCTTCATCTTCTAGTAACAATGGTCTCTCTCACTCCTCTATTTTCTTGCACACCTTCTCTAAGCTTAGAGTAAGATGGTTCACCTGCTCCATTAATGCGGCCACCACATCCGTGACCGGAGCTTGGGTGGCTTGACAGACTCCTGCAGACCCCACATTAACAGTCTTTGGCTGACAAGCCTGGGGTTCAGGGAAGGTTGCTGGCCCTGGAGCAGGGTTCTGGCCTAGTATGCTGATGGCCAATTCTTTAAAATCCAAGAATGTACAGTGAGGGTGTTGAGCTGACAACATCCGTAGCTGGCCCTTTAAATGCTCAGTACTTATGCCTGCAATGAATTGCTCTCTAAGAGTCCGGTCCTGGTCCTCAGCTTCTTTAGGATCCACTTGGACTACAGCTCTCAGCGTCTCCTGTAAGGACAGGGCAAAATCACGGAGCGACTCTCCAGGCTGCTGCTTTCTGCTGAAGAAACGCATTTTAACTTCTGACACCGTTCTGGCTTCAAATGTGGTGCCCAAACGTTCGAAGATCTGTTCCAGGCTATTTTTCTCAGAACGGGGCCATGACATTACTTCCCTGCGGGCGGCCCCTTCTAACTGAGCTAAGAGGATCTCCATTTGCTGCTCAGCATTGATGGGATAAAGCCGGAACAGAGCCAGTATCTGTTCCCTAAAGTCTTTTAACTTGTGGGCTTCCCCTGAATAACGGGGGAACCAGGGGGCCCCGAAATAGTACGGCATGGTTAGCGGCATCAGGCTGGGCGGTGCCGCGGCGGCAGGGGCCCTAGAGTCGGCTGCGGGTGCTTCGGCAGGCACGACTGGGGCTTCCTGTCCGATTTCCTCGACCGCGGACATGGCGTTGCTAGGTGGGTATGGCCCTTTAAATGTAGCGGAGCGGACCGGAGAGGCTATGGCAGCAACTTTAACTTTTTTTTTTTAGACAAGTCTTTCACGACTAGCGGGGATCCCTCCGGTGCCTTGGCAGGGGTCGGGGAGCTTCCGGACAGGTAAGCGGAGAAGCCGGTAAAAGTTTTTAAAGTTGGTACTCACTCCGGTGGTGCTCGCTCCAAGTCTCGCGAGATGCGCAGCTCCGGGTGTCGGGACGTCCTGTCTACTGCCTCAGCAGGTGGGCGCGGCCTCTCGTAGCTCCGGGACTCAGGTAGGCGGGGTTCTTCTTCCTGGTTGGTTGGGCGATGGCTCCGCCTGATTCTTTTCGCGCCAAAGTCCTCTTTTTCGCGCCAAAAAGCTCCACGAGGCGCACTTGTAATCCAATCAGGTTAAATGGGCAATATGGCTGTCTATTCACTGACAGCAAGCGGTGACTCAAATAAGCAGAAAACAGTCCATATAGCACAATCTTCACACCGCAATTATTACAGTTCACTTTGGCCCAGCAATTTTCAATAAAACAATTGGGGCATGTCACTTTAAGACAATTTTCAGCACACCGTTTTTGTATCCGCAATGGCGCAGGAATATTCGGATCCTGTTCGTGACGCCAATTTATGCAACACCCCAGACCTGCAGGGTATGACGAAGTGAGGTCACAGTTATGGGCAATCGAGGGTACTCTCTATATTTGAAGAACCCTGGGCAGGCGCGTGGCAGTGAAGGAGAGGTAGACACAGTTCCTCTGGGGCACGCTCTGTAGATAGGGACCAGGCCTGATGGTAGTTGAGGTGCCCTGGATGTTACAGGTATTTTGTGTGCCTGGGGCAAGGTCCCTGTGGTATTCGTGACGCCAGTGCCTTTGGACGGTGGCACGCCGGTTGGTGGTTGGAATGATGAAGGTACACAAGTATATAGTGAACCAAAACGTAAACTTTACTGGACAATCCAACTTTGTACAGCAGGTGTAGCACAGTCTCTATATTACAGTTCCACAAAAGGGGCTTATTCACAAGTATGGCAGGCAATAGTCATGCAAGTTACACTGAGGGTAAATTCCACAAGCACTCAGCAGCAGGTTGTACTTTTCCTCAGAATCAACTGTACACTGTCCTCTATAGAACTCCTGCTCTGGCTTTACATCTCCCAAGGCCCGGATGCCTAAAAGGGTGGCTTATATCCTTGGTTACTTTCTTCCTCAGGTATTATACTACTTGCTATGATTTCTCAAGGTTCTCTGCCCTTCAGGGTCACTTTGCTTACCCTGGGTCGCCTCCTCTTGTAAGATAAGTAACTGTGGGTTTTCTCCCAGGAGGTTGGATCCTGCAACTGGGGTGTCTCTACTGAGCTGATCCTAGCTTCAGGAGCTTCAGGTGGACGAGCTGACTCCTCTAGTCCCCTGGAATGAACTAACACTTCCCTGTCTGGGCCTTCCTATATGTAACTAGGGCTCTCCAGCTCCCTCTAACGTCTGGGAGGCTAAACTACACCCTGACAGGCCTGACACCCAGATAATACAGGGAAAAACATGCACATGACATTTAATGCAATGCAACACATTAACCTGTGCAGTGCTCACCTTTACCTAGTGGGACACTACATTTCCGCATCCGTTGCTCGTTTCTGTGGTCCGCAAAAAAAATATAACCTGTCCTTTTCTTGTCCGTTTTGAGGACAAGAATAGGCAGTTTTATTATGGGCTGTCCGCCCCCTTCTGCAAATTGCGGAACGCACACGGCCGCCATCCGTGTTTTGCGGACCGTAAAACACAGAGCGGTCGTGTGGATGAGGCCTTAAATGAATGTCTGCAAGAAAAAATGGAATTTAGAGTAGAATATAGGATATATATTGACCATCCTTAGGACAGGCCATCAATGTGTGATCAATGGGGGTCCAATCCCAGGCGCCTCCACTGATCTGACCTGTTCACAGGTCTCCCCTTAATGTGGACACTTATTATGACCAGAAAAGGACAAGCTCATCCCGTCTATGACGTTGCAGCTTCATGTAAATGCCTCCGCCTGACATCCGTTCACACAGACTTTCTAATCCGCCTCCTTTATAAAGAAGCTACCTGCCGGTAAAATAATAAATCAATGGCCTCTTGTTTTATTGCACGCCTGATGCCAATAATTAGTAGAAGATAAAAGAACTGCTCCTTCACAGAGATGGGTCCAGTCGGATAACGATGCGGCTGCAGCTGGAGCTTTTAATTGCACAGTTAAAAAACAGAGCTGAGAATAATGTGAGCCGGGGACCCCCGTATCATGACATCAAAGGGAGTGAGAGCACAAACGTGACAGCGGGGTATCTGCCAGACCGCAGCCTCTTTGTAGTCTATGATAAGGTGCGAAGTCTATTGTTCATGTACACAGACTACTGGCTGGCGCTCAACTTCTGTGTGAAGAGCAGACGTTCTTACACTACTTTTTTTTTTACCATGATGCTAAAGCTATGAACGTTGCTTTGCTCCACTGTGAGAAGCCCCAAGTACCTTGCAGGGCCACACAGCAGAAATCAGAGGGATAGGTTAGGGCTAGATGTCTCCTAGTGCCAAACAATGCCTATTATAAGACGTCATGTGCCCGCTCACATGGTGGCGCATTGATTTCTAAGGTTACATCCTGGGCACTCCAATGTGCAGCCTTTGTATGCCGCTATATTACAAAGGTATAGTCATATAGAAGAAATGTTTCCAGGGAGAACACTGCCATAATGCGGCATTTGGTGCTGTATGTCTCCTATGTGTTTCCATCTGAAAGTACATTATGGGCCCATAGATTTCTAGGGGTGTCACAGTATGATCACATACCACCATATAGCAGCTTTAATGTTTGCGGTCCAGCTCATTCTCAGTCCTCCCCCTCTGGTGGTCTATATACTACCAGTCTGGTAGAGCAGCAATGACGTTTGATAAATGCGCTGGGTCCTGGGTTTGTATTTAACCAAGGACAGTAATTGTATAGGGGTTGTACAGTATGTTGTCCCTAGACTTGTGACTACTTTCTCCACAGACTCTGGGTTTCTGTCTGAAAACATACTCCCCCCTCCCTGCCATTCCTCCCAACTACAAAGCAGCTGTCTGTATCGAGTTACAACAGCCAGTAAAAAGTTCTGGCTGTTGTAACTTTCGGCAGTACAGACGGAAGAGGGAAGAGGTAGAGAGAGACCCACATCCCTCATCACATCTCTACATGACTGCACTGGGGGCCAGTATTCCGGCTGCCCAGACTCTCACTACTCCCAGGGGTGAAGATTTTAATTGTCCATTTCAGGCAAAAGAAAAAAATAGTGATCGTCTGCTAAGTCATCAAGTCTGGAGTCATCAGTCGCTGACAGTATATATACAGTATATATATTGAAATATAATTTTCATGCATATTGCAAATCCAGATACATGGAGTCTGTATGGCAGCACACAAAGGTCTTACTTTTTTTTGTATTATGGAGCAGTAAGCACTCTACATGCCGCCATATCATGTCCTTATACCTCTAGACCAGGCATCCTCAAACTGCGGCCCTCCAGCTGGTGTAAAACTACAACTCCCACAATGCCCTGCTGTAATCTGTTCGGGCATGCTGGGAGTTGTAGTTTTGCAACAGCTGGAGGGCCGCAGTTTGAGGATGCCTGCTCTAGAGGGTCAATGACTCCATAGTACAGCATCCGTGAATGTAGCAGACGCGGAGGCACAGCATGGGGCCGTAGATTTCTACAGGTGCCATGTCAAAAACCTGTACAACAGAGATCCATGATACAACTGTGTGCATGACCGTTATAGCAGTGTCCCCAACCCGTCTCCACCTGTTGGAAAAACTACTAATCCTATTGTAACCTAACAATCAAAGGCTGTCAATGAATGCTGGGAGTTATAGTTCCCCAAACAGCTGGAGAGCCACAGATTGGGGTACCCAGCCTTGTAATCCTTGGATGGGGAGTCATTTCAGTGGTGTATTTGCAGTTTCGGAATGCACCTGCTTCTTTCCAGCCACAGGTTATATACTGTATCACTTAGGTGCAGACACATCTAATGTAGGTCCTGGTACAGAGCCCGCCTATTGTCATCTTCCAAAGGTTCGCCGGCAAGAAAAAAAAAAAAAGAGAAGAAAGAAGAGTTTTCTCTGCAAAACAAAGTATCTTTTATTCTTCTCAGAGCAATGGAGGGGAACTGGGGAGACTGGTAAAAAAGTGGTCTTACCGGAAGTCGTCCAAAGAATGCAGATATACTGTATACCGCTGACAATGGGACGCATTGTTCTCCACAAAGCCTGAACATGGAGTAAGATTGGCGGGGTGGAGGGTCTACGCCGCCCGCGGGTCAGGTTTCAGCCATGTCAGTCTTGTCACCGGTCAGGAAGAGGAGCTGACGATCGCGGCTACAAGCCGTAAATGTTTAGACAGTGCTGGAGTGACGAGAATATATATTCATTATATCAGATGGAGGCACTTAGGAAGATCCCAGCAGAGAGGGCACGATGTATACCCATAAGCTGCCATGATGGTACTTACCTTATATAGTCTCATCATACAGAGGGTGCAAGTACTTACTGTATCTTCAGCCTTTGGCTACATGCACACAACTGTGGTGTGTTTTGCGGTCTGCAAATCGCGGATCCGCAAAACACGGATGGCGTCCGTGCGAGTTCCGTAATTTGCAGAATGGCACGGACAGCCTTTAATATAACTGCCTATTCTTGTCGGACAAGAATAGGACATGTTATATTTTTTTTGGCGGGGCCACGGAACAGAGCAACGGAGGCAGACAGCACATGGAGCGCTGTCCGCATCTTTTGCGGCCCCATTGAAGTAAACGGGTCCGCATCCGAGCCACCAAAACTGCGGCTCGGATGCGGACCAAAACAACGGCCGCGTGCATGAGGCCTTTGCCGGAGAAGCCCTGCACTGTTTGTAGGCTACTCTAGGCCAGCATTTCTGTACACTGCCCTGATACTGCCCAAATGTTCATGGAACACAATGCAGCAGATATTAAAGGGGTCATCTGTCTCACAATACATTTTAATGGAGTCTCTGGTCATAGGGCAGTGATGGCTAACCTCCAGCACTCCAGCTGCGGTGAAACTACGACTCCCAGCATGCACCCTTCATTTCTGTGGAGTTCTGAGAACGGCCAAGTAAGTGCACATCTTGGGAGTTGTAGTTTCACCACTGCTGAAGTGGCGGAGGTTAGCCTTCACAGTCATAAAGGGTTCCCCTCTGTCACTTTTATAGGGACTTCCATTTCCATCTGGATTGAGGGAGTTGTGGACTGGAAATCTGTCTGTACAATTTTATGGACGATTACAGACACAAAATGGTATAAACGTTACAAGGATAGCACAGGATTAGAAAACATGGCTGGTTTCTTCCAGAAAGAGCACCACGCCTAGGCACAGGTTGTGTCTGGTATTGCAACTCAGCTACATTGAGGTGAATAGAGCTGAGATGTAATACCGCGTACCACCTGTGACCAAAGGGGGCGCTATTTATGGAAAAAGTTATGTTTACTAATTCTAGAGAACCAAACCCTTTTACAGTGAAACCCACAGGGAGATGGTCTTCTTCACCTCTCTGATGCCACCAGCAATATTTATGATCCCTAATTGATGGCTGTGACGGTCTGGTCAACTCCCACCGTCACGGGTCCCCTTTTCCTGCCCGGATTGTATATAATCCTGTCAGGCGTACTCCCTCAGGCATGAAATCATCCCACACATCAGCTGAGGCCTATTGCCGGGTAAAACATGAACTGAACTTCATTGACACACACACATCACGTTTATACACATAACTCCTCCCCCAGTATCCTGGGACAGTGGCGTACACACAATCCATGGGGCCCCGGTGCAAAACTAATCCATGGGGCCCCCTCCCCGCCCATCACCCAACCTGACTCCGCCCCCCCCCCCCCACTACCTCCCCTACCATTCACCCAACATGCCTCCCAACAGTACTACTTTGTGCGGGACAGGCCGATTTTGGATGGCAATCCTGCTGTACTGCCATCTGTGGAGGACACTGTTATGGGGGATCTGTGGAGGGCACTTATGGGGGATATCTGTGGCTGACACTATTATGGGGATATCTGTGGATGACACATATATAGCTTTGCTATATATGTGTCATTCACAGATATCTCCATAACAGTTCCCTCCACAGATATCTCCATAACAGTTCCCTCCACAGATATCTCCATAACAGTGCCCTCCACAGATATCTCCATAACAGTGCCCTCCACAGATATCTCCATAACAGTTCCCTCCACAGATATCTCCATAACAGTGCCCTCCACAGATATCTCCATAACAGTGCCCTCCACAGATATCTCAATAACAGTGCCCTCCACAGATATCCCCCATAAGTGCCCTCCACAGTTCCCCCCACAACAGTGCCCTCCATAGATATCCCCATAAGTGCCTTCTAGTAATGTATCAGTGGGGAGGGATGAGGCGGGGACACTTGCGGCGGGGCCGGTGCCATGGCCGGCGCTGTGCACACACCGGGGGCAGCTCCTACCTTCTGGGAGCTGCCCAGGACATTTTGCTCCATGGTCATGGCCCAGCTCCTCCCCACACTTCTTCTGCTGCTGATGCTGAGATGCAGAGCACAGGGCAGCGGTTGCGGAGTGAGCGGCTGCCAGGGCAGCGGGGAGGGCATATGGGCCATGCACTGCGGGGGGTCCACGAGCCCTAACTGCACCGCAACTGCTGCTACACAAGTCTCCTGAGCGGCGGCCGCTTCACCACTCCCACTCCTCACAGGGCCGGCAGTGGGCAGCCGAACTAGAGCGTCGCTCCCCACCCTGCTGCTGCTGTGCTGCCTGTGCATGACATGACATCTCTTCCTCCGTCATGCGCCTCCTGCCTGCTTCATTCATAAAGTGGGAGGAGCAGGCAGGCGGGGCAGGAGGCGCATGACGGACATGTTTTGACACACCCACTCACTGACTGTTGGGCGCTCGCATTTTGAAAGCAGCTTGAGCGGCGCGATATGGCTGCACGGCGGCCCACCCGCGCAGCTTAGTTAGAAGGAAGGGAACACCAGAGGCATCCAACCCCTGTATGTACGCCACTGTTCTGGGAGATATTCGAGTGACAACATAAGCCAACCCCCCTCCCCATGTGTCACATTCTTCATTGTCTGTGGTAAAACTGTGAGCAAGAGTCAAACAGTGTTCATGATGGAGGGCATAATAAAGGGCTTTCCTTCACGCTGCTCCCTCCTTGCTGACAGCTTCGGCAGACACAGATGGACCCTTTTCGGGTCGACTTGGGGCTGTCCGGGTAGCCCCTGAGATACTTAAGCTACCAACTCCGTTTGCCTAGACAGGCCATCCACATTCCCGTTCAACTTGCCAGGCCGGTAGTGTATAGTGAAGTCGTATGGTTGTAGGGCTAGACTCCACCTGAGAAGACGGGCGTTATCCCCTGCAACCAGGTTGAGCCAGACTAGGGGATTGTGGTCGGTGATGAGGGTGAATGCATGGCCATAGAGATAACGTGTCAGTCTTTTCAGTGCCCAGACGAGAGCTAGGCTCTCTTTTTCGATAGCTGCATAACTGACCTCCCTGGGCAATAGTTTCCGGCTCAAATAGGTTACTGGGTGCTCCCCTCCGTCCTCTCTGACCTGGCTTAACATTGCCCCCAGTCCAAACATGGAAGCATCTGTGTGAACGATAAAACGTTTATTAGGATCAGGGGCGGCGAGAACAGGTGCACTAACAAGAGCTTGCTTCAGGGTTTGGAAAGCTGTCTCACACTCCGGGGACCACAGGACCTGTCGGGGCGAGTTTTTCTTCGTCAGGTCTGACAAGGGTTTAGCCAGGGCGCTATAGTCAGGGACAAAGCGTCTATAGTAACCGGCTGTCCCTAAAAAAAGCCATAACTTGTGTCTTGGTACGGGGGAGTGGGCCAATTGGCAACAGCCTCAATTTTACCCGGCTCCGGTCGTTGTCTTCCACAACCTACCCTGTGTCCCAGATATTGAACTTCCGCCATCACAATGTGACACTTCTCGGGTTTCAAAGTCAAACCAGCTGCTCTGATCCTGTCCAATACAGTCCCTATGTGGACTAAGTGGGCTTCCCATGAATCGCAAAAAATGTCGTCCATGTAGGCACACGCAAAGTCTTGGAGTCCATCTAGGAGACGATCTACCATTCTTTGGAATGTAGCTGGGGCATTCTTCATCTCGAATGGCATGACCCTAAATTGATACAGGCCGAACGGGGTGACAGAGGCGGATTTCGGAAACGTATCCTTGGCTAGGGGAATTTTCCAGTAGCCTTTGCATAAGTTGATAGTAGTCAGATACTTCCCCCTAGCGATGCGGTTCAGCAGTTCAGCTACCCGGGGCATTGGGTAGGCGTCTGTAACCATCTTATCATTTAGTCTCCGGTAATCTACACAGAAGCGGGTCGTACAGTCCCACTTTGGCACTAGTACCACCGGTGAAGCCCAAGGGCTTTCTGAATGCATCTCCCTGTCCCTGTCAATTCTGTTGCTGCTCCTTAATTACATCTAGAGGTCCCCTCACTTGCATCCTGTATAGCAGCTCGAAGGGCGAGAATCCCATAGATTCCTGCGGCACCTCCCTATAAGCAAAGAGGAGGTGAGGCAGGAACCGTTCCCAGTCTCTGTAAGTGGCTGTGAATGTCTTCAGCATTTGCTTCAGAGTTCCATTAAATCGCTCACAGAGACCGTTAGTCTGGGGGTGATATGGGGAGCTTATCAGGGGTTTTATCCCACAGATCTTCCATAGATGATGTGTTACAGACGCTGTGAATTGGGTACCCTGGTCAGATAGAATTTCTCGGGGGAAATCCTACTCTTGAGAATACTTTGACCAGGGCATCTGCTATTGTTTCAGCCTCAATATTGGTCACCGCTACCGTTTCGGGGTACCTAGTGGCATAATCCACTATGGTCAGGATGTATAGTTTACCGGAGTGGCTAGGTTGAGCCAGGGGCCCTATTAAATCCACCGCTACCCGACTAAAGGATTCTTCAATTATGGGCATGGGGATCATTTTGGCCTTAGGGTGGTCACCTCTCTTGCCCACCCATTGGCATATTTCACAAGTTTGACAATACTGTCGGACATCATTGGAGATTCCTGGGCAGAAAAAATGTTGGGTCACCCGGTATGACATCTGTCGGATGCCCAAATGCCAAGCTAAGGGGATGTCGTGCCCAATTCTCAACAGCTCCTGCCTATACTTTGGGGGGATGACTAGCTGACATTTCTGCTTGGGCCATGAGGCATTTATCCTAGAATCGGTTAGCCTATAAAATCTGCTACCTTTCCATACATACTGCTCCCCCCCCCCAGTCCCCCTTGATCAGTTACAGCTTTTTCACGGTACTTTAGTAAGGTGGGGTCTCCTGCTACCTCTTTCCCAAAATCCTCAGGGGTGTCCCAGGATAGGGGCTCTACTGTCGCTGTCAGGAAAGTGGATCTTACCTGGGTCCCCGAAGTTTGTGAGGGGCCTTCTGCAGCACGACTCTGGGCTCTGGTAATTACAGTGTGCACCTCTTGGTTGGGTGTAGGCATAAAGGTAGACGTAAGAGGACCCAAATCATTGCCAAGTATTACATCGGCGGGCAAATCCTTCATGACCCCCACCTTTACTGTTCCAGACCCCACACCCCAATCCAAATGAACCTGGCAGTGGGGATTCTATAGGCGGCTCCCCCTGCCACCCAAACAGCAATAGATTTGCCTGTTGGCTCCTTGTTGTTATTGAGCAAATGTTTTTGAATCATCTTGATGGTGGCCGCCTATACCGGATTGGCTTCATGAAGGAATCCCAGGGGTTCTTCTCCAGATAACTCCCGGGGGCCAACTGTGGAGCTGAACAGACGTGTTTCGGAGGAGCATCTGCTCTACAAGTGGAATTATCCTATTTTTGATAGCCCTTATTGTCAAACTTGTGGCTTTTTTGACAAAATCAAGTGGGGCTGACATTCGGGCACCCTGGTGTGGACATTTTGACGACTAAGAACATCGCTGTTTATCTTGGAAACGATACTTGATCTACACCGGTGGAAGCGGTCCCGGCCGGAGCTGGGGCCGACCAAGTTAAAATAGTACCGCTCTTGCTATGTTGCTTTTGCTGAACCTGCAGGGCTCTGCAGACTATTGAAGACAGAAGCAGACACCCAGTCTAGCGAAACATCATCCCCTGCAAACAGGAGACAACGCTGCACTCAACAGTTCCGGACCTGCAAACGTGCCCGACGAAAGTAGATCCGGCCATGAGCCGAAGCAGGCTGAAGAAGTGAAGAGCTGACTTAGGCCTCTTTCACACTTGCGTTGTCCCGATCCGGCGTGTACTCCACTTGTCGGAATTACACGCCGGATCCGGAAAAACGCAAGTGTACTGAAAGCATTTGAAGACGGATCCGTCTTCAAAATGCTTTCAGTGTTACTATGGCACCCAGGACGCTATTAAAGTCCTGGTTGCCATAATAGTAGTGGGGAGCGGGGGAGCAGTATACTTACCATCCGTGCGGCTCCCGGGGCGCTCCAGAGTGACGTCAGAGCGCCCCATGCGCATGGATGACGTGCCATGCGATCACGTCATCCATGCGCCTGGGGCGCCCTGACGTCACTCTGGAGCGCCCCGGGAGCCGCACGGATGGTAAGTATGCTGCTCCCCTGCTCCCCGCTACACTTTACCATGGCTGCCAGGACTTTAGTGTCCTGGCAGCCATGGTAACCACTCTAAAAAAGCTAAACGTTGTATCCGGCAATGCGCCGAAACAACGTTTAGCTTAAGGCCGGATCCAGATCAATGCCTTTCAATGGGCATTCATTTCCTTGCGGCAAGTCTTCAGTTTTTTTGGCCGGAGCAAAAAGCGCAGCATGCTGTGGTATTTTCTCCGGCCAAAAAACGTTCCGTTCCGGAACTGAAGACATCCTGATGCATCCTGAACGGATTTCTCTCTATTCAGAATGCATTAGGATAATCCTGATCAGGATTCTTCCGGCATAGAGCCCCGACGGCGGAACTCTATGCCGGAAGAAAAGAACGCAGGTGTGAAAGAGCCCTTACTAACTTGTGGCGCACAGAACCTTACAGAGAACCGGAGCAGACGCCGATTTCTGGAGTAGACCGGACGATATCTATATAAGGTACGCTAGTGGGGCCAGTGATTGTCCCATCAGTGTCTAAGTCCGCACTGAGTCGGGAGCCGAACTTCCGGGTGGTCCTGCAGCCGGCTCGAAGATAAAAGCAGCCATATAATAGCTGTAAAGCCCGGTTCATTCACCCTAAACCTCTGCTAACAGCCGCGGCTGTGGTGATCGATAGAATAAACAGTAGGGACCTGCTGTGAAAGCCATAAAGCGCTCTGGTGATCGGAGCCTGACACAAAAGAAAGTAGATCTAGGCTAGCTGCTGAGCCAAGCAGTTGCATGGTGCCTGAGCTCCTGCTCTAAACAGTGGCTATCTTTCACTCTCATTACTTTTATTGAGAAAACCTGAGATTTCCTCGATATAGAAGACTGCTGCTAACATCTAGGCACCCAAATATCACCACTTTTGCAAATATCACCACTTTTGCAAATATCACAGGATAGAGTTACACACTTTAAAACCTGAACTGCTGCTGTGACCGGCGACAGTAGTTCCGGCCGGGTCCGGTTTCGGACCTGCCGTTGGCCTAGGAAGAAACTTAAATATAGAGTTTTGTACTACCAACCGCGACTGCGGAGGACAGTAAATTGGCCAGCAGGGATCTGCTGTAAGGGCCACATGGTGCTCCAAGTTCGGGGCCTAACATAGTGGGACGTAGATCCCTGCGCTCACCTGCGCTTATAAACCGAAGAGAATCAAAGTTATGCCCGCATAAATTGGGCCCATGAAAAGCTGATAACCTGACAATTTAAAATAGGGGATACCCTAACCATACCCCTGGATACCCCCCTGGGTCACTGCTGCTAGGTGGCCAGAGGGCCCTGTTGACACAGGAAGCTGCAACACTTTGAATATCTATGTATATAATGTGAAGTGAACAACTTCAGCATCCTTTAAGCCTGGTATTACTGCGATAAAGATCAAATATGGTCAAGATAGGTAACCCCAAGGCAGGTGAACACACAAACCACCGACAAATAGCGGGAATATGGAGAAATTTATAAAGAAAAACTGCTGCCACATATGTCTCCAAGATTACGCCGACAACTTCACGAGCGGCGAGCCAGAGACAGCAAGTAGAAGCAAACACAGCAAGCGGAGGTGAGAATGAATCGGATAACCTCCCGATATCTCGCTCATACCTAAAAGAGATTCTGTCAACCTCGCTAGCTACAGCGCTGGAACCTCTGAGCGCCGACTTAATAGCTATAAAACAAGATGTCCGCCATATAGGAACGCGAGTAGAATCTCTGGAGGACTCTCATGCAACAATCCTCCAGCATCAGGCTGCAGTAACGCAACGCTTACAAATCTATCAATCCAACCTGAACAACATATATAATGTGATTGAAGATCATGAAAACCGTGGAAGACGTAACAATTTACGATTCCGTGGAATCCCCTTAACGGTTGGTGCTGGCGATATCCCCAATACAATAGCACAAATATGCCTGCAACTTTTAGGCCCAGATTCCGTCCACAAAATCATTCTAGAAAGGGCACATAGAGCCCTTCTCCCCAAACCGCCTCTATCTGAGCCATCAAGAGACGTTATCTGTAAATTCCAGAGCTTTCCTGTGAGCAAGAGACACCAATAACATCATATGGGACGGCCACAAAATTCTTGTGTTCCAGGATCTAGCACAATCTACACTGAAAAAAAGAAGAGCACTCAAACCTCTGACAGATCTGTTAAGATCACGCAAAACCCTATATCGTTGGTCTTTTCCATGCGGCCTATCTTTTGCTCATGATGGTCGCAGAATTCAAATTGCCTCTTTCAGTGACTTGAGCGCGGTCTACAACCTGCTACAGATCGAATCACTGGCCATTTCAAACTGGGATCCCGTTTCAAGAACTCGCAGACCTGCCGGAACTGCCAAGACAAGATCCCTGGGAAAGACAAGGCACTCCCAAGTCTAATAGAGATAGAAGAGACAAAAGGAATACTACTCCCAGACGACTCCCAATAGGAGACTGATATATGGAGACGTTTTATCCAGCCTAAATCATCTCCTCCAGATATTATGCGTTTATTAGGCTCTAGCTCTTTACCTTAGTAGCTCACTCTTTTAGGACCATCTACCCCTTTCCCTTTCTTCCACCTGTCTGGATTCTTTGAGTCTTTGACCTGATCCTCATTTCTATCGTAGGGTGCTGTAACACACTACTGTCCCTTTTCAGCCTTTCTCCACCCACCTATCCTAGTCACTTCTAGCTAAATGTTTCAAGTTGTACTTAAAAGGCTATCTATGCTTAGATTAGCCATATATGTTTTAACCTGTTACTGGTTATTTTGTTCTGATTCTGTTTCTTGTTACAGTGAGCGCTCCCTATCCCTAACAATTGTCTCTCCAGAAATGACACAGTGGAATCCTCGTGAATCCCCTTCGCTTCACCCAGGGACGCTGAGTATATATATATATATTTAATCCACACCTTATGACTAGGGATGAGCGAACTCGAACTGTATAGTTCGGGTTCGTACCGAATTTTGGGGTGTCCGTGACACGGACCCGAACCCGGACATTTTCGTAAAAGTCCGGGTTCGGTGTTCGTCTCTTTCTTGGCGCTTTTGTGACGCTTTCTTGGCGCTTTTTGAAAGGCTGCAAAGCAGCCAATCAACAAGCGTCATACTACTTGCCCCAAGAGGCCATCACAGCCATGCCTACTATTGGCTGTCACGGAATGTGTACAGGTAACAAGGCAAAGCAACATGTATAAACGACTCGCTGGATCCAAAAACTAAGGAACCAAGGGAGACCCCTGCAGAAGACCTGGCACTTTCCCTGGCTGCTCAGCCTATGCAAAGATCCGAATGGTGGAGGTTTGCATATCCACGAACCGTGACTATAAAGCCCTGAGCACCCTACAATAGTGAGGGGACACGACCACCGGCTCCCTACACGAGACACGGAGGGAGTCAGGGTCACCTGGGATCCAGCAAACAGATATTAACAGATAAAGGTACACTTAGCTTTGAAGCAAACAGGAGGACAGATCAGCGTGCACACACACTCCAGGAAGTAATATAAGCCGCCCAGAAAAGCATTCTGGGGAGGCATTTAAAGGGAAGCAATTAACACATGACAGCTGAGAGAGGCTGACGAGAGGAGGAGCTGAATAATTCAAGGAGGAGGTTCTGAAAGGCCTCTGTCAGAGCTTCTCAGCTGTCTGGTTGTGACATTGGCATGGCTGTGATTGGCCAGAGCACCATGTGACCCAGCCTCTATTTAAGCTGGAGTCACATAGCGCCGCCCGTCACTCTGCTCTGATTAGCGTAGGGAGAGGTTGCGGCTGTGACAGTAGGGCGAGATTAGGCAGATTAACTCCTCCAAAGGACTTGATTAACTGATCGATCTGCAGCTGTGGATCATTGAGCTGCTGAAATTCAATTGCTCACTGTTTTTAGGCTGCCCAGACCGTTTGTCAGTCACTTTTTTCTGGGGTGATCGGCGGCCATTTTGTGTCTTGTGCGGTGCTGCGACCAAGTGCATCCAAGCTGCGACCAAGTGCATTTAACCCTCAATGGTGTGGTTGTTTTTTGGCTAAAGCCTACATCAGGGTGAAGCTGTCACACCAAGTGCATTTAACCAGCAATAGTCTGTTAATTTTTTGGCCATATACTAAATCAGGGGCAAGCTGCGCCCGTCACCAAGTGCATTTAACCAGCAATAGTCTGTTCATTTTTTGGCCATATACTACATCAGGGGCAAGCTGCGCCCGTCACCAAGTGCATTTAACCCTCAGTAGTGTGGTTGGTCAAGCTGTCACACCAAGTGCATTTAACCAGCAATAGTCTGTTCATTTTTTGGCCATATACTACATCAGGGGCAAGCTGCGCCTGTCACCAAGTGCATTTAACCCTCAATGGTGTGGTTGTTTTTTGGCTAAAGCCTACATCAGGGTGAAGCTTTCACACCAAGTGCATTTAACCAGCAATAGTCTGTTCATTTTTTGGCCATATACTACATCAGGGGCAAGCTGCGCCCGTCACCAAGTGCATTTAACCCTCAGTAGTGTGGTTGGTCAAGCTGTCACACCAAGTGCATTTAACCAGCAATAGTGTGGTTATTTTTTGGCCATATCCCAGTCTAATTCTGTCACTAAATCCATACCGGTCACCCAGCGCCTAAATACTAGGCCTCAAATTTATATCCCGCTACATCTGTCGTTACCGCTGTACTGTTGTGGCTAGGCAAGTTATTTAGTGTCCGTCAAAGCACATTTTTTGTTCTGGGTTGAAATACAATTCCCAATTTAGCAATTTCATAATTTAGTGGTTCCTGCTATATCAGAGCTATTTGAAATCTATCCCTAAAAGGGTATATAATATTCAAGGTGCACATTGGGTCATTCAGAATAACTTCACACACCCGCTACTGTGTATTTCCAAGTCTAATTCTGTCAGTAAATCCATACCGGTCACCCAGCGCCTAAATACTAGGCCTCAAATTTATATCCCGCTAAATCTCTCGTTACCGCTGTCCTGTTGTGGATGGGCAAGTTATTTAGTGTCCGCCAAAGCACATTTTTTGTTCTGGGTTGAAATACAATTCCCAATTTAGCAATTTCA
Organism: Bufo gargarizans; assembly: GCF_014858855.1. NCBI lineage: Eukaryota > Metazoa > Chordata > Amphibia > Anura > Bufonidae > Bufo > Bufo gargarizans. Next base: position 46,890,787 of record NC_058086.1, read on the forward strand.
TAATTTAGTGGTTTCTGCTATATCAGAGCTATTTGAAATCTATCCCTAAAAGGGTATATAATATTCAAGGTGCACATAGGGTCATTCAGAATAACTTCACACACACGCTACTGTGCATTTCCAAGTCTAATTCTGTCACTAAATCCATACCGGTCACCCAGCGCCTAAATACTAGGCCTCAAATTTATATCCCGCTGAATTTGAATACAATACACTGGGCCAAATAATATTTTTGTTGTTGTGGTGAACCATAACAATGAGGAAAACATCTAGTAAGGGACGCGGACGTGGACATGGTCGTGGTGGTGTTAGTGGACCCTCTGGTGCTGGGAGAGGACGTGGCCGTTCTGCCACATCCACATGTCCTAGTGAACCAACTACCTCAGGTCCCAGTAGCCGCCAGAATTTACAGCGATATTTGGTGGGGCCCAATGCCGTTCTAAGGATGGTAAGGCCTGAGCAGGTACAGGCATTAGTCAATTGGGTGGCCGACAGTGGATCCAGCACGTTCACATTATCTCCCACCCAGTCTTATGCAGAAAGCGCACAGATGGCGCCTGAAAACCAACCCCATCAGTCTGTCACATCACCCCCATGCATACCAGGGAAACTGTCTCAGCCTCAAGTTATGCAGCAGTCTCTTATGCTGTTTGAAGACTCTGGTGGCAGGGTTTCCCAAGGGCATCCACCTAGCCCTTCCCCAGCGGTGAAAGACATAGAATGCACTGACGCACAACCACTTATGTTTCCCGATGATGAGGACATGGGAATACCACCTCAGCACGTCTATGATGATGACGAAACACAGGTGCCAACTGCTGCGTCTTTCTGCAGTGTGCAGACTGAACATGAGGTCAGGGATCAAGACTGGGTGGAAGAGGATGCAGGGGACGATGAGGTCCTAGACCCCACATGGAATGAAGGTCGTGCCACTGACTTTCACAGTTCGGAGGAAGTGGTGAGACCGAGCCAACAGCGTAGCAAAAGAGGGAGCAGTGGGCAAAAGCAGAACACCCGCCGCCAAGAGACTCCGCCTGCTACTGACCGCCGCCATCTGGGACCGAGCACCCCAAAGGCAGCTTCAAGGAGTTCCCTGGCATGGCACTTCTTCAAACAATGTGCTGACGACAAGACCCGAGTGGTTTGCACGCTGTGCCATCAGAGCCTGAAGCGAGGCATTAACGTTCTGAACCTGAGCACAACCTGCATGACCAGGCACCTGCATGCAAAGCATGAACTGCAGTGGAGTAAACACCTTAAAACCAAGGAAGTCACTCAGGCTCCCCCTGCTACCTCTTCTGCTGCTGCCGCCTCGGCCTCTTCTGCTGCTGCCGCCTCGGCCTCTTCCTCTGCCTCTGGAGGAACGTTGGCACCTGCCACCCAGCAAACAGGGGATGTACCACCAACACCACCACCTCCGTCACCAAGCGTCTCAACCATGTCACACGCCAGCGTTCAGCTCTCCATCTGACAAACATTTGAGAGAAAGCGTAAATTCCCACCTAGCCACCCTCGATCCCTGGCCCTGAATGCCAGCATTTCTAAACTACTGGCCTATGAAATGCTGTCATTTAGGCTGGTGGACACAGACAGCTTCAAACAGCTCATGTCGCTTGCTGTCCCACAGTATGTTGTTCCCAGCCGCCACTACTTCTCCAAGAGAGCCGTGCCTTCCCTGCACAACCAAGTATCCGATAAAATCAAGTGTGCACTGCGCAACGCCATCTGTAGCAAGGTCCACCTAACCACAGATACGTGGACCAGTAAGCACGGCCAGGGACGCTATATCTCCCTAACTGCACACTGGGTAAATGTAGTGGCAGCTGGGCCCCAGGCGGAGAGCTGTTTAGCGCACGTCCTTCCGCCGCCAAGGATCGCAGGGCAACATTCTTTGCCTCCTGTTGCCACCTCCTCCTTCTCGGCTTCCTCCTCCTCTTCTTCCACCTGCTCATCCAGTCAGCCACACACCTTCACCACCAACTTCAGCACAGCCCGGGGTAAACGTCAGCAGGCCATTCTGAAACTCATATGTTTGGGGGACAGGCCCCACACCGCACAGGAGTTGTGGCGGGGTATAGAACAACAGACCGACGAGTGGTTGCTGCCGGTGAGCCTCAAGCCCGGCCTGGTGGTGTGTCATAATGGGCGAAATCTCGTTGCAGCTCTGGGACTAGCCAATTTGACGCACATCCCTTGCTTGGCGCATGTGCTGAATTTGGTGGTGCAGAAGTTCATTCACAACTACCCCGACATGTCAGAGCTGCTGCATAAAGTGCGGGCCGTCTGTTCGCGCTTCCGGCGTTCACATCCTGCCGCTGCTCGCCTGTCTGCGCTACAGCGTAACTTCGGCCTTCCCGCTCACCGCCTCATATGCGACGTGCCCACCAGGTGGAACTCCACCTTGCACATGCTGGACAGACTGTGCGAGCAGCAGCAGGCCATAGTGGAGTTTCAGCTGCAGCACGCACGGGTCAGTCGCACTACGGAACAGCACCACTTCACCACCAATGACTGGGCCTCCATGCGAGACCTGTGTGCCCTGTTGCGCTGTTTCGAGTACTCCACCAACATGGCCAGTGGCGATGACGCCGTTATCAGCGTTACAATACCACTTCTATGTCTCCTTGAGAAAACACTTAGGGCGATGATGCAAGAGGAGGTGGCCCAGGAGGAGGAGGAGGAGGAAGAGGGGTCATTTTTAGCACTTTCAGGTCAGTCTCTTCGAAGTGACTCAGAGGGAGGTTTTTGGCAACAGCAGAGGCCAGGTACAAATGTGGCCAGCCAGGGCCCACTACTGGAGGATGAGGAGGACGAGGATGAGGAGGAGGTGGAGGAGGATGAGGATGAAGCATGGTCACAGCGGGGTGGCACCCAACGCAGCTCGGGTCCATCACTGGTGCGTGGCTGGGGGGAAAGGCAGGACGATGACGATACGCCTCCCACAGAGGACAGCTTGTCCTTACCCCTGGGCAGCCTGGCACACATGAGCGACTACATGCTGCAGTGCCTGCGCAAACGACAGCAGAGTTGCCCACATTTTAACCTGTGCGGGCTACTGGGTTGCCACCCTGCTGGATCCATGCTACAAAGACAATGTGCCCACCTTACTTCCTGCACTGGAGCGTGATAGGAGGATGCGCGAGTACAAGCGCACGTTGGTAGACGCGCTACTGAGAGCATTCCCAAATGTCACAGGGGAACAAGTGGAAGCCCAAGGCCAAGGCAGAGGAGGAGCAAGAGGTCGCCAAGGCAGCTGTGTCACGGCCAGCTCCTCTGAGGGCAGGGTTAGCATGGCGGAGATGTGGAAAACTTTTGTCAACACGCCACAGCTAACTGCACCACCACCTGATACGCAACGTGTTAGCAGGAGGCAACATTTCACTAACATGGTGGAACAGTACGTGTGCACACCCCTCCACGTACTGACTGATGGTTCGGCCCCATTCAACTTCTGGGTCTCTAAATTGTCCACGTGGCCAGAGCTAGCCTTTTATGCCTTGGAGGTGCTGGCCTGCCCGGCGGCCAGCGTTTTGTCTGAACGTGTATTCAGCACGGCAGGGGGCGTCATTACAGACAAACGCAGCCGCCTGTCCACAGCCAATGTGGACAAGCTGACGTTCATAAAAATGAACCAGGCATGGATCCCACAGGACCTGTCCGTCCCTTGTCCAGATTAGACATTAACTACCTCCCCTTAACCATATATTATTGGACTCCAGGGCACTTCCTCATTCAATCCTATTTTTATTTTTATTTTACCATTATATTGCGAGGCTACCCAAAGTTGAATGAACCTCTCCTCTGTCTGGGTGCCGGGGCCTAAATATATGCCAATGGACTGTTCCAATGTTGGGTGACGTGAAGCCTGATTTTATCACAAGACACGGAGGCTCCTATTGCATTAAACTCTCTTTACTGTTACCATAGCAGCAAAGAAGAACATGTCAATCAAAAGAAAAACCATAACAACTGACTCCTCCCCTCCATCCCAGTATATATTGTCTCTCCCCTCTGGGATCATCCTCTTTCTTTGCTGCTGCCATGGCAGATAAGTAGTCTTCATGTTAACTGTATATCTTTCTGTGTTTTTGGAGTTTCCTTTTAGGTTTGTCGCTTCATGGCTTGCTAGCCCAGGTGCCCCCTGGCCACCTTATTCCCCAGAGTCCTCGTTTCTGCGGGAATTTACTGATTTCATATATGTATCTTTTTCTTTATAGTTATATTCGCTTTATTGGGCCCCACTTGCACCGATTCTTGTTTGTTTTGCCCTCCCTTTTCCCTCGCTTGCCTTCTTGTCCGGTCTCCGGTCCCCGGTACCTGTTGTTTCATCAGTGCTCCGTTCCGGCCGAAGTCTCGCGATCCGCGAGATTTCGGCCGCCATCTTGCTTTTCCCCAGCACCCGCCCGAGATCTCGCGATAGGCGGGATTTCCTAAGCCCGCCGCTCTTTAGCTTTCCCTGCATTGCGGGCCTAGGCCCCTCCTCCCGCCCTCTTCCTTCCGGCTGCGACGCGCGTTTTTCTCCACGCTTATCCCTGTCGCCTTTGCAGTCCCACACCGGTCTACAGGATCACTCACCTGCGTTATTTAGGTAGGTTTGGGCTTCCTTATAGGCGCTTTACTTGGTATTCCTTGGGTGCAGTGCCCTCATTAGCGTTTTTTCCCTTCTTTTACAGGTCTGTCCTTCTGGTGGTCTGGGGTGACTAACTCCTACCACTTATCATGTCTCGCCGTAGTTCCTCATCCAGGCAGGATGCCCCTAGTACACCCCTTGTTCCTGCTAATGCCCCCTCCCGCGATGCAGGTCCTCAAGGGTTAGAACATACTGCGCTGCAGCAATCTATTTCTGACGCTATCATGGCGGCGATGGGCTCTATGTCCTCCGCACTGTCCCAGTCGATCTCTCAGGCCCTAAGTGCACAATCTGCTGAGTCCATGCAGGACCAGGCTTTGGATATCGCCAGACCATCTGCCTCCAGAACCCTCAGAACCGATGGTAATCCATCACGTGACCACGCGGTTGTCCCGCGGAAAAGAGCCTGCGCACGACAGGCAGAACGCTCTCGTGCATGGAAGTCGGCCAGGACTATACCTGAGCCACAGTCTGATTCTGAAAGAGAATCGAACGAGGAGGCGCGTAATGAGTCTTTATATGACTCTTTAGACGAAATTCAGGATGTTGAGGTTGATCCTCTGGATATATCGCCTACCCCCGGGCCGTCCATACCTACGGTTTCTGTACAGGGAAACCAGCCTCTCCCAGACGACCTCATGGTTGACTCCCTGGGTACTCCTTTGTTCAACCCGGACGAACTCCATCATCCCCGCTCTGCGGAATGGCTCCCCACCACTCCGGTGGCACAATATTTGGAGGCAAAAATCCGTACTCCTCTGAGTAAGGAGTCCCGGAACAAATTGCGGGCAGAATGCCCTCGGCCTTTGATTTTGAATAAAGTGTGTGAGACGCCTACGGTGGACCCGAAGATGGTCCAATTCCTCACCAAAACGAAATTCAACCCGAAAAAGGGGTTGGATTCCGCTCTGCGGGCCGTTCAGGACAAACTCCTTGACATCACGGGGCCCCTCGCCAAGATCTTTGAGATGGCGGAGTCCGCTAAGTCGGAGGGCAGGCCGGTCGACCCGGTTGAATTGGGCGGATGGGTCCAACGGGCCATCTGCATCACGGGCAACGTGAACACCTCTCTGGCCATCGAACGGCGAAAGGCCATTCTGATGAAGGTGGAACCGAAGCTGTCCAATTTAGCTTTGTCTGAGGCAGGCAAGAATGCCCAGGGTCTCTTATTTGGAGACTCATTCATTAAGGAACTGGGCAGATACGTCGGGGCCTTTACGGCGTTAGACAAGGCCCAAACGTCAATGAAACGTGTTTTCAACAACCGTTTTTCCAGCAGGGCCGGCAGTTCTAGGGGCCGTCTGTCCGGCCGGTCGGATTTCCACTCCCGCGGAACGGGACGAGGCTCCTTCAGTTATCGGTCCTCCCTCCAGGACCCAAGGCACCAGCCGTCCTTTTTCCCATCCAGAGGCTCTTCGGGTCGGTCCAGGAATTACCGCGGGACCCCATCCTATCGCCGTCCAGTTGGTAAGTCCCCAACCAGTGATTCCTGTGCTTTCTTCAACAGGTTGTGTCGGGGGCAGACTCCGTTTCTGTTTCAATGCCTGGTCCGAGATCACCTCAGACCAGTGGGTGCTCCAGACCATCAGGGGATTCACGATAGACTTGGTGGCTTCACCGGGCCATCTACCCACTCCTCGCCCCATCCACTTAACCGGTTCCCTTCTGCATCTTTTACACAGGGAGCTGGTGGGGTTGGTCCACAAGAGGGCGATAGAGCGCACCTCACCTCACCCCGACAGGGTGGTCAGTGGCATGTTTTTGGTCCAGAAAAAGGGCGGTCAAATGCGCCCAGTTATCAACCTGAAGGCCCTCAACTCACTGGTTCAGTACCGGCATTTCAAGATGGAAGGCATCCATCTTTTAAGGGATATGCTACTACCCGGCGATTGGATGGTCAAGCTGGACCTCAAAGATGCATACCTTACGGTACCGGTAGCCCCGTCTTCCAGAGACCTGCTTTGCTTCCTTTGGGGAGACCAGATTTGGCGGTTCACTTGCCTGCCGTTCGGTCTTTCGTCCGCCCCGTGGTGTTTCACCAAGGTGATGAAACCGGTGGTATCTTGGCTCCGCAGCAGAGGGGTGCGCATGATAATTTATCTCGACGATATCCTTATCATGGCGCACAGTCCATCCCTTCTCCGATCTCACCTCACCTTGACCACCGACCTCCTTTCCCGCTTGGGTTTTATCATAAACCACGAGAAGTCTTGCCTCACTCCAGCTACGTCCATGGAGTTCCTGGGATTCAGAGTGGATTCCGTGTCCCTGTCTCTTCATCTCCCTCTGTCCAAGGTCCGGTCCATTCGCAAAGAACTGCGCCACGCTCTTCTTCGACCGCAGTTGTCGTTGCGACACCTGGCGCGGCTTATTGGCCTGTTGGCATCCTCTATCCAGGCCATTTTCCCTGCACCCTTGCACTATCGGGCTCTCCAGAGGCTCAAAATTGCCCATCTTCGGGCGGGATCCACATACTCGGACCTGGTCACGCTGGACACGGAGACGAGGGACGAGTTGAGGTGGTGGATCCAGAATCTATCGGTTTGGAATGGCAAGGCTTTGCTGGGTCCTTCGCCGGACCTGATCATCGAATCCGACGCCAGCTTACACGGCTGGGGAGCTCACTGCAACGGGATTTCCACCGGGGGGCCTTGGTCCCCGGAGGAGTCTCGTCTTCATATCAATGGCCTAGAGTTGCTGGCAGGGTCGCTGGCGATTCGCAGTTTTGCGAATGGCACTGTCACGACTTGTATCAGACTGCGGATGGACAATGTATCCGCAGTCAGATATGTCAACGGGATGGGCGGAACGCGCTCGTCAGTTCTGACGTACCTGGCACAGGACTTTTGGGAGTTCTGCCTCGCCAGGGGTATCGTGGTGGTTGCGGAACACCTTCCCGGCCTCCGCAATGTAGTGGCGGATTGGAATTCACGTTACTTTTCGGATTCCAGCGACTGGAAGCTAGACGAGGGGGTGTTCCTAGCTTTGTCGTCTCGCTGGGGTCCTCCCTCGGTGGATTTATTCGCGAGCCGCTTGAACGCCCAGACTTCCCGGTTCTTCAGCTGGCGACCGGACCCGTTGGCGGAGGCAGTAGACGCCTTCCTCCAACCGTGGGGGGGTTCACTGATGTACGCATTTCCCCCCTTTGCCCTGATTTCTCGGGTCCTCCTTCAGGTTCAGCGCCAGCGAGCGGAATTGATCTTGATCATACCTCTGTGGCGGTCTCAGCCCTGGTTCCCGATGGTACTGGATATGCTGGTGGACTCTCCGCTCCTCCTTCCAGACCTTCCGCACCTTTTGCGGGCCCCCTCGGGGGACTCCCACCCCCTCATTCAGTCACGCCTCCTTCGTCTTCTCGCTTGCAGGATCTCGGGTGCTCCGGCAGGTTGTCGGGAGTTTCGAACACGACTGTTTTCCTTCTGGAAAACGCATGGGCTCCAGGGACCAGACGTGCTTACCGAGCCGCCTGGGACTCTTGGGCTCGCTGGTGCGGAGAACGGGATCTGGATCCCTTTCGAGCACCTGTAGTGTCGGTCCTGTCTTTCTTATCATCTTTATTCGATGCGGGCAAAGCCTACCGTACAATTAATCTGTACAGGTCGGCCATCTCGTCACGACACGAGGGTTTTGAGGGTTGTCCTGCTGGACAACATCCTCTTGTATGCCGTTTGTTAAAGGGTTCTCGTTTATCTCGTCCTCCCAGACCTCGTTTTTCTACCACTTGGGATGTGGGGTTGGTTTTGTCCTTTCTCCTTTCGTGGTCTCCTAATGACCAGTTGTCACTGCGACATTTATCTGCCAAGTTGGTTACACTTTTGTGCCTCATTTCTTGTAAGCGGGTGTCGGATGTCCGGGCTCTGGATTACGATGCTCGGTCCTTCACTCCGGATGGGGTCTTATTTAACATTTCTAGGCGCACAAAAACGAGCATCCGCTCTGTGTCTTACCCAGCATTCCGGCAGTCCCCTCTTTTATGCCCGGTGGCATGCCTCCAGGAGTATGAGTCTAGGACGGCTTCCCTACGGGATCCTTCTTCCCCTAATTTGTTTATTTCTTTTCGGAGGCCTTATGCTCCCGTTTCGAGTGTCACCCTCTCTCGTTGGGTTAAGGAGATTCTGGGTCTGGCGGGTATTGACACCTCTATTTTTACGGCCCATTCGGTTCGCAGTGCTTCTGCTACGTCCATGTCGGTCTCGGGAGCCCGTCTGGAGGACGTTTTGCGCGTGGCGGATTGGTCCAGAGTCTCTACCTTTCGGGAATTTTACTTTCGTCCCGAGTCACATGCCTTTCATTCTGTCGTCTCTCAGCTTTAAACTTGCAATAGGAGCCTCCGTGTCTTGTGATAAAATTTCATGATTTTCCTATTACATGACGTAAAGTCATGATTTTATTAAAGACACGGAGGCGAGTATTGCCCACCCTCCCACCCGGGTTTTGGTTATGTTCAACTGTATTGTTGTTCTTGTCCTATTGTTCATGATACTGCCCATTTTGATGTTTCATGTGTGCACTACATCTTGCTTGGTTTCGTGCCATTTTCATGTGATTTTACCTCGTATTTATTTTATCCTGCAGGTTGATTGATTTCTTCATTCATGGTTCCAGTTCGGTTGGCGCTGTTGCCGTTTAGGTTTTTCGGTGGATCCGAGTTTCCTGGTCGATTCGGGGTCTGGAATGTCCATCGGGTTTCGGATGATCCAAGTTCCGTCGATGTCTGCGGTTTTTTGCTGTTCAAAGAAAGAGGATGATCCCAGAGGGGAGAGACAATATATACTGGGATGGAGGGGAGGAGTCAGTTGTTATGGTTTTTCTTTTGATTGACATGTTCTTCTTTGCTGCTATGGTAACAGTAAAGAGAGTTATATGCAATACTCGCCTCCGTGTCTTTAATAAAATCATGACTTTACGTCATGTAATAGGAAAATCATGAAATTCTCTGCTATGACATGCAGACTGATTCTCTGCTGACATGAAGACAGATTCTCTGTTACGGGACCTCTCTCCTCTGCCTGGGTGATGGGCCTAAATTTATGAAAATAGACTCTTACAGTGGTGGCTGACGTGAAGCCTGATTCTCTGCTATGACATGAAGACTGATTCTCTGCTGACATGAAGCCAGATTGTCTGTTACGGGACCTCTCTCCTCTGCCTGGGTGCTGGGCCTAAATATCTGACAATGGACTGTTGCAGTGGTGGCTGACGTGAAGCCTCATTCTCTGCTATGACATGCAGACTAATTCTCTGCTGACATGAAGCCAGATTGTCTGTTACGGGACCTCTCTCCTCTGCCTGGGTGCTGGGCCTAAATTTATGAAAATGGACTGTTGCAGTGGTGGGTGACGTGAAGCCTGATTCTCTGCTATGACATGAAGACTGATTCTCTGCTGACATGAAGCCAGATTGTCTGTTACGGGACCTCTCTCCTCTGCCTGGGTGCTGGGCCTAAATTTATGAAAATGGACTGTTGCAGTGGTGGGTGACGTGAAGCCTGATTTTCTGCTATGACATGCAGACTGATTCTCTGCTGACATGAAGCCAGATCCTCTGTTACGGGACCTCTCTCCTCTGCCTGTGTGCTGGGCCTAAATATATGCCAATGGACTGTTGCAGTGGTGGCTGACGTGAAGCCTCATTCTCTGCTATGACATGCAGACTAATTCTCTGCTGACATGAAGCCAGATTGTCTGTTACGGGACCTCTCTCCTCTGCCTGGGTGCTGGGCCTAAATTTATGAAAATGGACTGTTGCAATGGTGGGTGACGTGAAGCCTGATTCTCTGCTATGACATGAAGACTGATTCTCTGCTGACATGAAGCCAGATTGTCTGTTACGGGACCTCTCTCCTCTGCCTGGGTGCTGGGCCTAAATTTATGAAAATGGACTCTTACAGTGGTGGGTGACGTGAAGCCTGATTCTCTGCTATGACATGAAGACTGATTCTCTGCTGACATGAAGCCAGATTGTCTGTTACGGGACCTCTCTCCTCTGCCTGGGTGCTGGGCCTAAATTTATGAAAATGGACTCTTACAGTGGTGGCTGACGTGAAGCCTGATTCTCTGCTATGATATGAAGACTGATTCTCTGCTGACATGAAGCCAGAATGTCTGTTATGGGACCTCTCTCCTCTGCCTGGGTGCTGGGCCTAAATTTATGAAAATGGACTCTTACAGTGGTGGCTGACGTGAAGCCTGATTTTCTGCTATGACATGCAGACTGATTCTCTGCTGACATGAAGCCAGATCCTCTGTTACGGGACCTCTCTCCTCTGCCTGTGTACTGGGCCTAAATATATGCCAATGGACTGTTGCAGTGGTGGGTGACGTGAAGCCTGATTCTCTGCTATGACATGAAGACTGATTCTCTGCTGACATGAAGCCAGATTGTCTGTTACGGGACCTCTCTCCTCTGCCTGGGTGCCGGGGCCTAAATATCTGAGAATGGACTGTTCCAGTGGTGGGTGACGGGAAGCCAGATTCTCTGCTATGGGACCTCTCTCCAATTGATTTTGGTTAATTTTTATTTATTTAATTTTTATTTTAATTCATTTCCCACATTTGTTTGCAGGGGATTTACCTACATGTTGCTGCCTTTTGCAGCCCTCTAGCCCTTTCCTGGGCTGTTTTACAGCTGTTTTAGTGCCGAAAAGTTCGGGTCCCCATTGACTTCAATGGGGTTCGGGTTCGGGACGAAGTTCGGATCGGGTTCGGATCCCGAACCCAAACATTTTCGGGAAGTTCGGCCGAACTTCTCAAACCCGAACATCCAGGTGTTCGCTCAACTCTACTTATGACATACCAAATAGAGCAGAAACATCACCTTTCTGTACGACTATTTAACCATGGCTAGTCTCAAAATAGTTTCTTACAATGTGAAGGGATTTAATTCACCTTCCAAGAGATGCAGGATCCTTTCACATTTGAAGAAAATGGATTGCTCTGTTCTTCTCATACAAGAGACCCATTTTAAATTCAACCATTATCCAAACCTTTCATACTCTAGGTTTCCTACCTGGTTCCATTGTGGATCTGACTCCTCAGCTTCCAGGGGTGTAAGCGTGGGTTTCAGTAGGGATTTACCCTTCCAATACTGTCATCATATCCAAGACAGTGAAGGCAGATATATCCTAGTGAAAGGCAAAATAGCCAACCAAACATATACGTTCATTAATATCTACGCCCCTAATGTAAGTCAAATTGGATGGTTCAAATCTCTCTTTCCAATAATAGAGTCCTTTAGAGAAGGTGTGGTTGTCCTGGGAGGAGATTTTAATGTTACATTAGAACCCCACTTGGATTCAACATCTCAAAGATCTGCCCTATCCCAGAAAGCTCTCAAAATCATTCACAGAAATCTCCAAAATGTCCACTTGGTGGATGCATGGAGAATCCTTAATCCCTCCAACCAGGACTACACCTTCTTCTCCAATGTACATGGCTCCTATCAAAGATTAGACTACCTGTTCATCTCAAAAGAATACTTACAACTGTGGCAGGAAAAACAATAGGATCTATTCATCTATCGGACCACTCACCAGATAACTCCCGGGCCTCCCCAGTAGTTGGAACTGGGCAATCAAGTGAGTGGACTGCTGTCCTGGCGCTAGCACCTGACGGACGGTTCCAGTTAGGTCGGCGTTGTTCCAGCGGGCAGTCCCTATGGTAGTGTCCCACTTGCTTGCACCGGGAACAGCGAGGTCCAGTAGTCTGTGGAGGTTGATAGGCCGCGGCTGCAGGTCACTGGGGTGGTTGACGGCACCCTCCTGGTGGTTGTGTTGCGGCCTTGACCCGAAGAAGTTGTGGTTTGAGGGGAGGTCGTTCTGGCTTCCGGGCATCCGTGTATTCATCGGCCATCCTGGCCACCTGTTGCAAGGTGAGAGGGTTACGGTCCCTCACCCAATCCTTTACATCTGGCGTGAGCAACGTGAAGAATTGTTCCAGTAGTACCAGTTTTAGCAATTCCTCCAGGGTGGTGGCCTGACAGCCATTCACCCAGTGGGTGGCTGCCCTATGCAACTGGCAAGCCCACTCTGTGTAGGAGTCTGACTCCTGGAGTTTCTAAATTTCCTCCGGTACGCCTCTGGGGCCACTGCGTACCTTGCTAGGAGCGCCTCTTTTACTCGCTCATAACTACTCAGGTCCTGATCAGGGATGGCTCTGAAAGCATCAGCTGCCGTGCCAGATAGATTTCCAGCTAAAATTGGAACCCATTCCCCCTCTGCTACCTTGTGCAGGGCACATTGTCTCTCGAAATCATCCAGAAATACATTGATTTTGTTAGTGTGCTCCTCAAATGCTTTGAATGCGCTGAAAGGAACTTCCCACGATTTGGGGTTAGCGCGGGAACAGTTTAGCCGCTGTAGTTCTCTGGGCCTCCACTAGACGGATCTGTAATTCCCTCCGTTTGTTCGCATTTTCATTTGCACTATCAATGACGCGAAAAATAATTTCAGGCGAAGGATTTGGCCCAAACAGCGCTAGCCGTTCCCTTATTTCTCTGTCCACTTCACTTTCCTCTGTAAGCACAGCCGGGGTAACCGCGGCCATGCGCTCCTTATCCGGCTCCATTAGCTCGCTGATAATAAGATGCTTGGCTTTATTGCTGCCACTACCTCCACGAACTTCCAGTAGTTCTTTCAACGTGTTGCGCTTGAGCTGGTTGTAGCAGTCTTCCATACAAGCTGCTCCAGTTCACGCCTCAGATTATGAAGCCATGGAAAAGGGACGATCCCACCGCTGCCACCAAATGTGACGGTCTGGTCTCCCTTTTCCGGCCCGGATCGTAAATAATCCGGTCAGGCATGAGATCATCCCACACAGCAGCTGAGGCCTAATGCTGGGTAAACCATGAACTGAACTTTATTGACACACACACATCAAGTTTATGCACATAACTCCTCCCCCAGTATCCTGGGAGATAATTGAGTGACAACATAAGCCAACCCCCCTCCCCATGTGTCCCATCCTTAGTTGGCTGTGGTAAAACTGTGGACAAGAGTCAAACAGTGTTCATGATGGGGGGCATAATAAAGTGCTTTACTTCACAGTGGCATATAGGACTTGCACATCTGAGTAGATGCCCACCGATGTCCATTATGGAGAACCTAGGGGTGCTGTTTCTCCTAGTGGCATAGGGAATCTTATAGCATGCTCCCTAGGAAAAGGGATATGCAGATTCGCTGTCTTCCAAAAAAGGGCCCCCTACTGGAGTGGGGGGCGCTGCTGTATAGTCACCTAGCGGAGGTAGTTTTCTTCCTCTCGGAAGAGAGCTGATCTGCAGGTCCATGATGGTGACACATCTTATCCTTATCTTGTGTGTGGCACATCAGGAAATTAATTAGGTTCGATTTCCCTTTTGTCACAAACTAACCAAATTAACATTGAAGGAGCGACGCTCTGTGACTGCCATCATTTCTTAAAATTACCTTCTAAGGGCACAGGGTGAAAAATGTGACAGATGTGAGTGTCGGTGGAAGTTTTGGCTGTAAATGTGAATGCATGGAGCTCCGGGGCCTTCAAAGATGTTTCCTTTCACGTAGATTAAGTTTCCAAGTTGTACTCGATGGTTGCTAAAAATACAAATCTCTTCTTGTACCTCTGGCAATATGAAGCATTAGACCGCAATGATATGAGTTGCACTTGTATAATACACGGTTGAGTCCTATTATTCTGAGCAGCAGCTAATATCCAGAATAACAGCAGCACAGACAGCAGCCTGACAGGATGGGAGTGACTCCATAAGGTTATGGGAGGTTGTCACAGGTATCTGGAGCCACTGCGTCCCACAACTGCTGGAGGAGGCGAGGGGGGGATCCATAGGGTGAACACAACCATGAAGGTGGTCCCACAGCTGCTCAGTTGGGTTCAGGTCTGGTGAATTAGGGGGCCAGGACAGTACTTGGAAGTCTTGGTCATGCTCTTCCAACCAATGTTGGACATTTCTAGCCCTGTCACATGTCACATTATCTTGCTGGACTATCCCATCCGCCCCAGAGAAGACAATCAGCATGTATGGTTGTACGTGATCTGCAAGGATTTATTCATACCCAAAACATCTGATAGCGCCTTCCTCATGGATGAGTGGTCCAGAAAATGCCAGGAAAACCTTCCCCGGACCATAACGCTGCCACCACCAGCTTGTGTTCTTCCAGTAATGGTTGCAAGGTGTTTGTTCTCTGATGTTTCTCTCCTGACACGCCAACGTCCATCCGTCCCATGAAGCAGAAAACGTGACTCATTGGAGAAGACATCCCTTTACCAATCAACAGAGGATCTAATTCCAACACAGCCCTGAAAACCGTCCTGCCTGCTCCGGAGCCCCATACGCAGTAGGATTCACTGAACTGTTGTGTAAGGCCTCATGCACACGACCGTTTTTGTGGTTCGCATCCGAGCCGCATTTTTTGCGGCTCGGGTGCGGACCCATTCACTTCAATGGGGCTGCAAAAGATGCGGACAGCACTCCGTGTGCTGTCCGCATCCTTTGCTCAGTTCCGTGGCCCCGCAAAAAAAATATAACATGTCCTATTCTTGTCCGTTTTGCGGACAAGAATAGGCATTTATGCAATGGGCTGCCCGTTCTGTTCCGCAAATTGCGGAAGGCACACGGGCGGCTTCCGTTTTTTGCAGATCTGCGGTTTGCGTACTGCAAAAAACAGAACGGTCGTGTGCATGAGGCCTTAGACACGTCTAGTAGTCCCTTTGTAGCCGATTATCACCTCTCCCATCAGTGGCACGTGCCGCTTCGCAGTTTCCATGTTTATTCACAATGGAGCCATTTGTCCTCTCACAATACACTTTCACCACAGTAGTATGAGAAGAGTTCACACTGCGCAGTTTCAGAAATACCGCCACCCAGGGCCCAAACACCAATAATTATTCCTTTCTGAAACTTTGATAAATCGCCTCTTTTACCCCTGACAGCAACGAGAGATATGTGTGCAGACAGCCTATCGCATACCTTATATACCCATTGAGCCAGCTCACCGCACCTTATATACCCACTGAGCCAGCTCACCGCACCTTATATACCCACTGAGCCAACTCACCGCACCTTATATACCCATTGAGCAAGCTCACCACACCTTATATACCCACCAATAGGGATGAGCAAATCGACTTCAGATGCTTCATCCGAAGTCGATTCGCATAAAACTTCATTAGAATACTGTACGGAGCGCTCGCTTAGAATGTATTGGCTCTGATGAGCCAAAGTTATTACTTAGCGAAGTCTCGCGAGACTTCGGGTAATAGCTTCGTAAATTAATTTTTACTGTAAAAAACCTTGGTACGGAACTCGGGTTCAGTTCTAGGTGGTACCTGATGGTGAAAGTAGGTAAGTAAGTGGTCAAAATGATGTGTTATGGAGGATATAACGTGTTATGTGGTGTTTATTGGTTCATTCATTCATCTTCTGCTGCTTGTCCATGGAAAATGATGGGGGTCTCCCAAGGTGCTTTGCAGAACAGTAGACATTTCTCTGTCTCCATGTGGCTCCATATAAAGTATATCATACAGCAGGGGTAAAGCTCCTCCCTGGGTAAGGATGAATTCTCTGCTTTAGCCTGAGGCATAACGGGAGTGACAGTCAGAAAAATAAAGATATTTAGTAACAAATATTGTTTAATGTCTTTATCAATGACTGTACTACAGATTATGAAGACTGTCACAACCTCACAGATCCCGGCGATCAGCTTGATCCGGGAAGGCTCTTCCAGTTATACGTTTCCCTACAGCGGCCACTACAGGAAACAAGTGGAATTACATGGCTGGTTGGACATGTGATGCATGGATGGGCCGGGTGACCAGGGCGAAAGCTGCCCTTCATTATTCATCTGTTCTCCACTCTGCTAAATACAGGGGGTCCCGAATTGTGGAAAACCCTCTATCACACTCATATACCCTAAAAGTAAGGACCTGTCTTGTCTTGACATCCTCTTCATATCACTTGTGACTGGAGCAACTTTAAAACCTTTTAGAAACTATGAGGCCTCTTTCACACGGGCGTCGCGTGTGAGGGCCGGACAACATACGGGTGCGTTGGGGGAAAATGCACAATTTTTCAAAGCGTTTTTGCAAAGCGTTTTAATGCGTATTGCACGCGCGTGAGAAAAATCGCCATGTTTGGTACCCAGACCCGAACCCGGACTTCTTCACAGAAGTTCGGGTTTGGGATCGGTGTTGTGTAGATTTTATTATTTTCCCTTATAACATGGTTATAAGGGAAAAATAACAAAGATCGGGTCTCCATCCCGATCGTCTCCTAGCAACCATCCGTGAAAATCACAATCCGCACTTGCTTGCGATTTTCACGCAGCCCCATTCACTTCTATGAGGCCTGTGTGGCGTGAAAAACGCACAATATAGAACATGCTGCGATTTCTACGCAACGCACCAGTGATGCGTGAAAATCACAGCTCATGTGCACAGCCCCATAGAAATGAATGGGTCCGGATTCAGTGCGGGTGCAATGCGTTCACCTCAGGCATTGCACCCGCACCGGATTCTCGCCCGTGTAAAAGGGGGCCTTAGGGGAAATGTATTTTTGAGACATTAAATTTAAATGTGCCCTTTTTTTCTTCAAATGTTTTAATGTCTTATATTATTTTACTTTATATGTCCATTTAGAATAATTTGATTTTACTTTATTTTATTACTTTTACTTTTTTTAAATTTTAATCTTGTATTGCTTTTTTTTTTACCTTTGTAATATATATATATATATATGAAAAAAAATACATCAAATATTTTTCTTTATAAAATGGATGGAAACAAAACATTTATAGCTGTCGAGTGCCCGAGAATATTTATCACCATATGTATCCTATAATTATGGTAATGAGAATTTTACACACAGCGAAATCCCCACCAATCCGAGGCATTTTCCCACCACACCCCCAATTTCTAACAGAGAGGAAACAGGTGTTGGGTGTATATGCAGATATGTGGCACTGTGCATTACAAGCATATGGTAAGGCATATTGTATTAGCTCGTCCTATGAATGCTTGTTTTATATATATCAAGTGGCATAATAAAGTCGTACAGTTGGCGCAGACACAAAAACACTTTCCCCCCTTCTTCCCTTGTGCACAAAAGACACTTCTGATCCTTCCCTTTTAAGACTTTACCCCGTTCACACTGCTCTTCCTTTGTAAAAGGTTCTTTTCAAGACGACTTTGATAAAAAAAAAAGGAAAAAAAAAAAAAATCAAAGAAATGTCTAAATGACCCTCTAATGACCAGAGCTAATAAGGAAAATGCTTCTAAAATTTCTTTTAGCCGCCCATAAAGGGCCCATTGTTTTACCTCTGAGAGCCAAGAGCGAAACCTGTATTTTCCGAGATGACTCGTCTATCTACATAATACCTGAATCGCTGCATTATGTATTTAAAAACCCTTTAATAATTCCGTTCCCACAGCAGGTTGTTCGCCGCGTCTCTCGTGTTCAGTCATTTAGGCAGAAATGACAGATTGACTGATTTCCCGTTTGTTTCATATAAAAATAAATAAAATGAACGCAAAAACAAACAAGCGCTCCACATGTTCCCGCGGGAATGTCTTTGAATGTTTTTGAAAGTCGCACTCTGTTGTGACTAATAAAATGATAATAAATCAAATGCGGAATAGAATGCAAGCAAAATCATAAAAAAGGAAAAAAATAAAAAAACTACTTGGAATCCGGAAATTTAAAATTCAAAATGTGAAAATACAATATTGCAACAATATAGAAGGAGAATAATTCTTAAAAATGATTGCTGTAATTTCCGTTTGTGATAATTTCCATTATTATAATTATACATAGAAAGGACTTGTATCATCTTCCCAACCCCCCGATGTACGGATGTCCCGCACTTTTAGATCCTCTCTATGGGCCAGTCGTTAACAAAGAGCAACTCTCCTCCTTATTGAACTGATATGTTCATGGTTGTATGTAAGATGTGCAGGGTTTAAGGTCGGCTTGAGATGAGGGGCCCCAAATTAGTCCATAGTTAGGAATCCTGTGCAGATGGGGCCCAGAAGCTTCGAGTTACCCCTCTCTGTCAATTGATTTGAATGGATGGCATGTAATTCGACAAAGGTATGACCAATAGGGCAGGCTTCGAGGGAAATCAACAGTTCAGCTTTGGTTAATCTGCACCTATGGAGGGTTTCTACACCAAAAATCTTCCGACATTTTGAGGATGAGCGGCCCCTTTCATTCTACTGACCTGTGAGGGGCCCAACCAATGGACACTTACCAACAATAAGGCTATGGGGGAGATTTGGCAGAAACTCACCTTAATCCACTGAAGTTCATGTCACTTATATAAAAAAAAAATCTGCAACTTTCTGATATACTCAGCATTTCAATTTCTAACCATTTTTAAAATCTATGCTTTGTGTCAGTGAATAACAACAGGGCTTCCATCGAGAGGCTGAAAAACACCCATCCTGATCAGGTGCAAGCATGTCTCCAAAAAGGAGAAAGCTCTGATACACTGTGCTAAACGCTGCACCTGCGTGAGCGAGGCTGGGTCAGGACAGGTTCTCAGCAATGGGTGGAAACAATGAATGCTTTTCCTAGACATATCAGGCTTCTTGTGTAGTAAGAGAGAGCGCCCTCTGCTGAGAAAGGTAAGGAACAGCATATGATTTTCTTAAGGTAGCCCCTACGCTCCCACCACCAATGCCATGGTTGTACCCACACTACCGAGCTGTGCAGGACACGACTGCTCTTGCAATGCATCTCACACCATGCGCAGGACTCAGGTTGAAATAGTTCAGCCGTGACTTTTTGATTTTTCAGAGGTTGGAAGACAGGAATGAGGAAGCCAGATTTCTGTAAAAGTTTTAAAAGCGCTTGTACTAATAACTTACAATGGGTTTTTAGATTTTAACAGCAAACTGAATTTTATAGAATTTTATCTTCCGCCAAATTGAAAAAAGAAAAAAAAAAATTTGCAAAAAGTTGACTTTACTGTGACCCGAAAACGAACCCTTTCCTTTCAGCTAACCCACCCTAAGGCCTCATGCACAAGACCGTTGTTGTGTTCCGTTCTGCAGAATGGGGTTCCGGTGTTCCGTAATTCGTTTCCATTTCCGCGTGTCTTTCTTTATTTTTGGAGGACCACCGGACATAAAGGAAGGTAAAAAAAAGTCTAAGGCCTCTTTCACACGGCTGTTGCGGAAGCATGTGCGGGTGCGTTGCGGGAACACCCGAGATTTTTCCGCGCGAGTGCAAAACATTGTAATGCATTTTGCACTCGTGTGAGAAAAATAGCGCGTGTTTGGTACCCAAACCCAAACTTCTTCACAGAAGTTCAGGCTTGGGATCAGTGTTCTGTAGATTGTATTATTTTCCCTTATAACATGGTTATAAGGGAAAATAATAGCATTCTGAATACAGAATACATAGTACAATAGCGCTGGAGGGGTTGAAAAAAAATAAAATAAAAATTGAACTCACCTTAGTCCACTTGCTCGCGCAGCCCGGCTTCTCTTCTGTCTTCATCTTAGCTGTGTGGAGGAACAGGACCTGTGGTGACGTCACTTCGGTCATCACATGGTCCGTCACCATGGTAAAAGATCATGTGATGGATCATGTGATGACTGTGACGTCACCAAAGGTCCTTATTGCTACACAAAGCTAAGATCAAGACAGAAGGAGATGCCGGGCAGCGCGAGCAAGTGGATTAAGGTGAGTTAAATTATTTTTAATTTTTTTTAACCCCTCCAGCGCTATTGTACTATGCATTCTGTATTCAGAATGCTATTATTTTCCCTTATAACCATGTTATAAGGGAAAATAATAATGATCGGGTCTCCATCCTGATCGTCTCCCAGCAACCGTGCGTGAAAATCGCACCGCATCCGCACTTGCTTGCGGATGCTTGGGATTTTCACGCAACCCCATTCCCTTCTATGGGGCCTGCAGTTGCGTGAAAAACGCACAAAGAGGAGCATGCTGCGATTTTCACACAACGCACAAGTGATGAGTGAAAATCACCGCTCGTGTGAACAGCCCCATAGAAATGAATGGGTCGGGATTCAGTGCGGGCGCAATGCGTTCACTTCACGCATTATACCCGCGCGGAATACTCGCTCGTGTGAAAGGGGCCTAAGACAGGTTTGCCATGCAAATAATAAGAATAAAACGGACGCGGGCGACAATCTTGTGCGCCTCCGCGTTTTTTGAGCGGTCCCATTGACTTGAATGGGTCCGCGAACCGTTTTCCGCGGACAAGAATAGAACGGGTTATATTTTTTTGGACTGGACTGGAACCACGGATCACGGACGCGGATGGCAAACGGTGCACTATGTGCATTTTCAACGGCTCTATAGAAATGAATGGGTCCGCACCTGAAACACTAAAATCGGCGGAACGGACGCGGAAGCAAACAACGGTCGTGTGCATGAGGCCTAATACACAGACTCAGCGGCAATAATGTTTCCTCTGCCTTCCGGATAAATGTCATTCTTCTGTTTTATTTTTATATCGTTCGCAAAACACTGGAAATAAAGAAAGAATATTTTACAATTTTCTGGAACAATTAAGCCCATTTGATAGAGCTGTTATAGACTTTATCTGGACACGTACACACACCTCACAAAATACTAGTCACGTCTTAAAATTTATAAGAGCCGGCTCGGGCCTATTACCTATTTTTTTTTACTGGAGGCCTGTAAATCATTTTAAACCGCTGTCGAGCCCATCACCTTTCTTTCTGCTGATGTTGCTGCCTAATAATTCCAAGTGGCTGTGCAGCGTAATGTAAGCACTTCATTATATAGACACTTTATTGGCTCTGTGATTTGCGCTAACGGTGACCATCAAATGAGAATATAAAGCCTTGATGCTTCCACTTAGCACCAGCTGCTCGAGGCCGGCTCGGAGCTGATCTCCTTGCTTTGTTACAATGTAGCTATTCTGTTCTATTTACAATGGTTTATATCCAAAATATCTATTTACATAGTAAACAAACAATGTACACACTGTGTACATGAAATAGTAACTCTAATTATTACTTGAATGGGGCCTCGGACCGTGATTTGCGGACGATAATAGGACAAGCACTACTTTTTTGCGGAACGGAAATACGGAAACGGAATGCACAACGGAGTAACTTCCGTTGTTTTTGCAGACCCGTTGAAATGATCGGTTACGCAATACAGTCCCCAAAAAAAGAACAAAACGGAAGCAGAAAGAAAATATGTTCCTGTGTATGAGCCCTTAAAGGGATAGTTCACCCCTGGAGACCTTCTCTACAGCAGTGGAGCCGGAACACGGAACTGTGATTACTAGTAGCGATGAGCAAAGTATCAAAAATTTATTTGGCTGCTTCGCCAAATAAAAAATAAATAAATCACTTTATGATGAATTTGCATTTCTTTGTAAGTAGTGGGTGCAATGACAGGGAACGGCGAATGCACCCCCCCCCCCCCCCACTGTACCCCTCATACGCCCCGTTCATACATGGCATCTGATATAAATAACAGAGTGTAAAATAAAATAAAAAGTCATACTTATCTGATCCTTTTGCTTGCGACGGGCCGGCTGCCGCCATCTTGATTAAAGATCTAGCGCAAAATCTCGCACGGCCTGTGATGTCATCACGCCGGCCAGCGCCACCATGCACAGGATTTTGTGCAAAATCTTCAAGAAAGATGGCAGCGGCCGGCTGTCGCAAGCAAATGGATGTGGTAAGTGTTTTTTGTTTTTTTTCCCCCCCGCTATTTTAGGTTAAATTGATTTGCTACCACAAAACACAAGGAAATTCGGCTTCGCGATGAATCAAATTTATACTGAAATTCGGATCAATTTGGACTTCAATTAGCTCAACACTAATGATTACCACCATGGGTCCCGCCATGCTGGGGGATCTGTAGAAAGGGTCTCCAGGGGGGAACAATCCCTTTAAGCCTCCAAGATATATATGGATACGTGGTGGTGATCATGTGGGCCTAGTATTGACTGACAGAATATGACATCTAAGTGCCATACTAGTAACAGTTATGCCGCACGTTGAATCGCACGAAATCTGTTTTTTTTTTCCATTTCCCCCAGAATGAGTTAATAAATAAAGTCGTCACACACTTAGGCCCCTTTCACACGGGCGTTGCGGGAAAATGTGCGGGTGCGTTACGGGAACACCCGTGATTTTTCTGCGCGAGTGCAAAACATTGTAATGCGTTTTGCACTCACGTGAAAAAAATCGCGCATGTTTGGTACCCAAACCCGAACTTCTTCAGAGGTCCTGTTCAGCAAAGGAGACAGAAGAGATGCCGGCTGCGCGAACAAGTGGATTAAGGTGAGTTAAATCATTTTTTATTTTTTTTAACCCCTCCAGCGCTATTTTACAATGCATTCTGCATTCAGAATGCTATTATTTTCCCTTATAACCATGTTATAAGGGGAAATAATAATGATCGGGTCTCCATCCCGATCGTCTCCTAGCAACCGTGCGTGAAAATCGCACTGCATCCGCAACTTGCTTGCGATTTTCACGCAACCACATTTATTTCTATGGGGCCTGCATTACGTGAAAAACGCAGAATATAGAGCATTCTGCAATTTTTTTACGCAACGCACAAGTGATGCGTGAAAATCACCACTCATGTGAACAGCCCCATAGAAATGAATGGGTCGGTATTCAGTGCGGGTGCAATGCGTTCAACTCACGCATCGCATCCGCACGGAATACTCGCCCGTGTGAAAGGGGCCTTAGGGCTCATGCACACAAACATATGCATTTTGTGGTCCGCAAAAAACGGATTTGCAAAAAATACAGGATGACGTCCGTGTGCATTCCGTATTTTGCGGAACGGAGCAGCCGGCCCCTAATAGAACAGTCCTATCCTTGTCCGTAATGCGGACAGTAATAGGACATGTTCTATTTTTTTTTTCCCGGACATACGGAAATGGAAACGTTTTTTTTTTTGCGGACCCATTGAAAACAGAACGGACACGGAAAGAAAATGTGGTCGTGTGCATGAGCCCTTAAGTTGACAGAAAAATCTAAACATTTTAGTTCTCTAAATGTGATGATGCAAAAACTAAAATATGAATGTGATACTTTTCCTGGCGCCATTACATAGACCCTACGGATTGTATGGCTGCTAGTATTATGTGGATGCGCTATTACTATTTGGATGCCACGGCTGACACTAATATGTGGGTATTATTCAAATGATACTGTATGCTATTATGTAGACACTACGGCTAAAGTTACAAAATGCCGGCACTATTATGTGGACACCATTGCTAGCAATACTGTTCAGATCGTATTTTACGCTATGGATGCCGTTACCATGTCTGGCATGGTCGGTCTTATTATTTTAGTACTATCACTGCCACTTATATATGGACACTGAGGCTGACTCTCTTGCTTCACCCCTCCCCCATTACTGTAATAAGTATTACCCCAGGTCATGTTGATTTATATTCCCAGCGTCCCCAGTACATTCTCTATTTTTGTATAATTATTCCAGTTTTCCGTAAGTCATTTTAATGGGTTAACAGCCGCCGGAGCTGAGAGAAGTCATCGACCAAGTGCCGCTCTCCCGGCAGCTCAATTACAATTTCAAAGTCCAGGGCACATGGAGGCCGGGGATATTTCAAAAACTTGGAGAAAAATAAATGTGTTTTCAGTTATTGGATATGTGCAGACAATTTCCTGTCTGAAGCAGGTGTGCCGATAATTAAATATATGTGCGCCGGCCGGCGGGGCCACAGTGTTTACACAATGGAAGGTCACTGGTGTTTTACGCCGGCGAACGCTGCCGTCAGTTGATGATTTACGTCTTACTTCATATTCAATACACAGACCTATCCAGTATGTATGATGGCAGAGCTGTCTCAAGCGAGGGCAAGCTAGACAGAGCCGCAGCTGCTATGGAGCCCTTGGAGCGAAAGGGCCCAACCCAGTTGGTCACATACTGGGTGGTGAGAACCTGTGCAGGAGTACCCCTGCCTGTAATTGGGTCATGGGTAGGGTGACATAGGTGACATCATTATGAGGGGCAGAGACGTACAGTCATGGGCTCCAATGCAAGATCTGCGCTAGGGCCCCATGTGCAACCTATAATACAGGAATCTTCTCAGGTGGCTGAGAGGCTTTACCAGTCATCCAGGTGCGACTGCTAGTTCTGCACCCCCACAGCTATAACCCTCCTGAGGGGTGGGGTTGCACAATGACTTTGGTTGCAGCATACAATGCATGGCCCAGATGTCAGCATTGCAATGGTACTGGACCGTGCATTGCAGCAAAATGCAAGTAAATTGGGTTGCATTGTGACATGCAAGTTGCTACAACAATGACCGAAAGGTCACAAGAAATCAAGCAGATTTGGATCACTTGCGACTGATGTGACACGGCCACTTGCAGATTACAAGGCAACCCCAGTTGTTTTCACTAGCTGCAATGCTGCAGCGTTAGGGCTCATGGACAAGGCCATTGCCTGGCCGTTCCCGTATTGCGGCCCGCAAACAGCGGTTTATAAGTGGCCATGTGCACCCCGCATCATGGATGTGAACCCATTCACTTGGAATCTGGAAGGTGCGGTGCTGAATGGAGGCATAGAATCCCAAGGAAGCACTATGGAGTGCATCCGTGGGGTCTCTCTCTGTGCCTCCACACCGCAAAAAACATGTTCTATTTTTTTGCACTGCGGATAGATTGAATGGGTCTGGATCCTTCTGCGGAATCCACATGGATGTTGTTGCCCGTGCAATGGGTCCCAAATGCATGGAACGGCCGACCAACGGCCGTGTGCATGAGCCCTTACAATGTGCTTTTCGGCTACCAAAGTTGTCATGTAGCCTGAGCTTTACACAGGTGACAGCTAGATATGATATTAAGTGACTCTGCAAATTCTTTACATACAAGTATATTGGGGCAGGTTTTACACTCCATTCACATCTAGAGCTGCATTCAAAACCTTGGTGGTTTCTGATAAGCTACCATGCTGCAAGACTTTACAAGTTAGGTAGAGTTCACACTTCAGTTATTTCAATCAGGTATTGTGAGCCAAAACCAGGTTTGCGGGTCAAAAACGCAGAACAGAAGCAGATCTTTCCATTACACCTGATCTCTGAGGCTTCACAACTGGTTTTGGCTCATGATAACTGATGGAAATAACTGACCAAGTAACTTGGCCTAAATGCTTCCTCCTGTACTGCACTGACTGCACAGAGAAAGTTCTGCTGTAGTGTATTTACAAAGATACAATGTTTCTATCATAAATGTAACATTGTATCAAAACTTCATAAACATTTTTTTTTTTACGTAAATACAATTCTCCTGACGTCCTTCTTCTGATCTCTGATCCTTCTTAATTTATGGAGCATCCAAATATTTCACAACTATACCACTTATAAACCATCACCCACGGGTGTCGCGTGTGAGTGCCGGATAGGATGCGGGTGCGTTGTGGGAAAATCGTGTTTTTTTTTTCTTTTCCTGTGAGTGTGGTGAATTTTGTATGCGATTTGTGTTGCACTCGCGCGGAAAAAAACGGAAGAACGCAATGCATTTTGCACGTGAGAAAAAACTGAATGTGGTACCCAGACCCAAACACGGACTTCTTCACAGAAGTTTGGGTTCGGTGTTCTGTAGATTTTATTATTTTCCCTTATAACATGGTTAGAAGGGAAAATAATAGCATTCTTAATATGCTAAGTAAATTAGGGATGGAGGGGTTAAAAAAAAATAAAAAATTTTTACTCACCTCATCCACTTGTTCGTGTAGCCCGGTTTGTCTTCTTTCTTCTTCTTTGAGGACCTGGGAGAAAAGGACCTTTGGTGACATCACTGCGCTCATCACATGGTCCATCACCATTGTGATGGACCATGTGATGAGCGCAGTGACGTCACCAAAGGTCCTTTTCTCCCAGGTCTTCAAAGAAGAAAGAAGACAAACCGGGCTACACGAACAAGTGGATGAGGTGAGTTAAAACTTTTTAACCCCTCCATCCCTAATTTAGCTTACCATTCTGTATTAAGAATGCTATTATATTCCCTTCTAACCATGTTATAAGGGAAAATAATAAAGACCGGGTCCCGATCGTCTCCTAGCAACCATGTGTGAAAATCGCACCACATCCGCACTTGCTTGTGATTTTCACGCAGCCCCATTCACTTCCATGGGGCCTGCGTTGCGTGAAAAACGCACAATATAGAGCATGCTGCGATTTTCACAGTGATATGTGAAAATCACCGCTCATGTGCACAGCCCCATTGAAGTGAATGGGTTCGGATTCAGTGCGGGTGCAATGCGTTCACCTCACACATTGCACCCGCGTGGAATTCGCACCCGTGTGAAAGGGGCCTAATACTAACGGCTAATTGCAATTTTTAACAACTTGACAGGAAAGAAAAAATAGACGACACGTAACTTACAGGCAAGTGTCGGGGATCCTGGGAAAGCTGGACAACAACCTGCCAATATTAACTGTCACCTAGCTTTCCCAGACACAGATATAACTAATACTAAGTACAGTACTTGACAGATCAAGGATATTTTGCAGGCAAATTTTCCTTTCAAATATTTGATTGCAATATTTTTGCTGTTTGGGAACATGGGAAAAGTGCATGAGCCATAATAGTGTCCATATTGGGTGTCATCCAGCTTTCCGAGATACAGATAAAGCAAATAAATATTTGCATGCAATTTGCATAGCAACTTGACAGAAGAGGATAGAATGGAGATATATGCTGTATAGCCAACGTTTTGCTGTTTGGAAGCCTGACAACATGTACAGGAGTCATAATGGTGTTCATATTGGTTGTCACTGAACTTTCCTAGAGACAAATATAATGAATGCATGGAATACGTAAAACCTAAACTGAGGAAAAATTGACTTTTTTAAAATTTCCGCTGTTCAGGGGCCTGAGAAAGCTGGGTAACAACCTGTTTAGGAACCGTAATGGTGTCCATATTGGTTGTCAGCCAACTTTCCTAAGCACAGATATAACTAATATAACTGATACTAAAGGCTGCAAGGATGAATGGAAGTCACTTACTTTACAGGTAAGTTTGTGGTTTGGGATCCTAGAAGATGAAGCTCACAACCTGACAACCCACTTAGGAGACATAATATTTGTCACCCAACTTTTCCAGATGGAGGTAAAACTACTAAACAGCTGCACAGTATTTGCAAAGTTGATGCTTTTTGGGAACCCAGGAAAGCTGGATGACAACCTGTTTAGGAGCCATAATAGTGTCCATATTGGCTGTCACCCAACTTTCCCCGATAGAGAAATAACTAATGCTAAAGTCTGCAAAGAATCTTGACACAGACGACTGGAGGACACTTACTTAACAGGTAAGATTTTGCTATTTGAGATCTTAGCAAAGCAAGCTGACAACCCGACAACCCACGTATGTCATCCAACTTTGCCAGATGGAGATAAATCTAATGCACAGCTTGCAGCAATTTGGTGCTGGAGGGGACATATATTTTCCTGAAAAGTTTAGGCTTTTTTGGAAACCAAAAAGTTGGATGACAACCTGCTTAAGAGCCACAATGGTGTCCATATTGGTTGTCATCCAGCTTTCCTAGAAAAAGGTAGAACTAATATTAATTAACACATTTTACAAGCAAATTTAATTTAAAATATTATTTTTGCCAAGTTGTTGCTGTGTTGACAGAAGCTGAATGGCAACCCATATAGGAGCTGTAACTGCTGTCAATTTGTCACCTAGCTTTCCCAGATACAGATAAACCATTAGATGCATGGGATTCTTAGCATCTTGATGGTCCAGGTTTTCGTTTTAGGGGTACGAGGCTCTTTAAAAATGGAAAGTAAAAAAAAAAAAAAAATCGGCGTAATGGAAAATCCATGAACGTCCCCTCTGCCTGCGAGCAGCACTTTCTGCATAAGGACACTGAATGTATCCCCTGCTGTTACTTATAAATACCGAGGATAAAGCGTTTATTATATAATATATCAGGTTATTTAAAATTCAAGTACAAGCCGCAGCTAATAAGAAGCATGTTCTCATTACCCGGTGACAGGCTAAACTATGCACCTGGTCACTGCAAGCGAGATTTGTATAATTTAATATTACCCCAGTAGCTATTTAATTATACAATAAATACTGCAAATGTGGCCGAGGCTGCCGACGAAACTTCATCTCTGGGACTTAGCTCGCACCCGGCTCTATTTATTCAAAGACACCGCGGCGAAGGGTTCAGCTGCGGCCTCGCAGCGCTGACGGTATGTGCGCTGATATTAAGTCAGGCTGCAGTGCATAAGGTGGTCAAAAAACTCTCCATCATTAGGACTTGCTGTTTTCTCTACGGCTCTTGCCTCTCAACGTGGCCCTTGGGTATTGGAAAGCGAAAGTTCTGCAGACTTTAATTTAAAGAAAAAAAAAACCCGAAAGAACTGTAAGTTATATAATAGACGTCTTCATGCCGGGAGGCCGGACCTCGATAATAGATCCCAAGGCAAGGAAGACGCGTTCTCTGGTTGTGGCCTGTGGGAAACAGTAAGAAAATTTATTATAATCAGATATTTTTTAAATTTCTTGCTCTAGTTTATTTTTTACGCTAATATCTACATAAAGTTGTTTTTTAAATCTTGCTTCTCACATAGCACACAAGAGGTTAATATTTACTGTGTTCTTCTGACTAAGGCCTCTTTCACACTACCGTTTTTTTTTTTCCGTTTTGCGGTCCGTTTTTTGCGTTCCGTATACGGTCCGTATACGGAACCATTCATTTCAATGGTTCCGCAAAAAAACGGAATGTGTTCCGTATGCATTCCGTTTCCGTATTTCCGTTTTTCCGTTCCGTTGAAAAGATAGAACATGTCCTATATTTGGCCGCAAATCACAGTCCGTGGCTCCATTCAAGTCAATGGGTCCGCAAAAAAAACGGAACACATACGGAAATGCATCCGTATGTCTTCCGTATCCGTTCCGTTTTTTGCGGAACCATCAATTGAAAATGTTATGCCCAGCCCAATTTTTTCTATGTAATTACTGTATACTGTATATGCCATATGGAAAAACGGAACGGAACAACGGAACAGAAACGGAACCACAACGGAAGCAAAAAACGGAACAACGGATCCGTGAAAAACGGAACGCAAAACACTGAATTCAACATACTGTAGTGTGAAAGAGGCCTTAGGCTGGTTTCACACGGGCGTTGCGGAAAAATGTGCGGGTGCGTTGCGGAAACACCCGCGATTTTTCCGCGCGAGTGCAAAACATTGTCATGCGTTTTGCACTCGCGTGAGAAAAATCGCGCATGTTTGGTACCCAAACCCGAACTTCTTCAAAGAAGTTCGGGCTTGGGATTGATGTTCTGTAGATTCTATTATTTTCCCTTATAACATGGTTATAAGGGAAAATAATAGCATTCTGAATACAGAATGCTTAGTATAATAGCGCTGGAAGGGTTAAAAAAATAATAAAAACGTTAACTCACCTTATCCCCATGATCGTGTAGTTCCCGGTCGGTCTGTTCTTTAGCTGTGGGCTTGGGCTGAATGACCTTTGGTGATGTCAGATCACATGCTCCAATCACATGGTCCATCACCATGGTGATGGAGCATGTGATCTGACATCACCACAGGTCCTTTAGTCACAGCTAAAGAAGAGACCGACCGGGAACTAGGCGATCATGGGGATAAGGTGAGTTAACTTTTTTATTTTTTTTAACCCTCCCAGCACTATTATACTAAGCATTCTGTAGTCAGAATGCTATTATTTTCCCTTATAACCATGTTATAAGGGAAAATAATACAGTGAATAGACTGTCACCTAGAACCCATGCGTGGAAATCGCACCGCATCCGCACTTGCTTGCGGATGCTTGCGATTTTCACGCAACCCCATTCATTTCTATGGGACCTGCGTTACGTGAAAAACGCAGAATATAGAACATGCTGCGATTTTCACGCAACGCATAAGTGTTGCGTGAAAATCACCGCTCATGTGCACAGCCCCATAGAAATGAATGGGTCAGGATTCAGTGCGGGTGCAATGCGTTCAACTCACGCATCGCACCCGCACGGAAATCTCGCCCGTGTGAAAGGGGCCTTATACTCCAGAGCTGCACTCGCTATTCTGCTGGTGCAGTCGCTGTGTACATACAATACTTATCCTGTACGGATCCTGAGTTACATCCTGTATTACACTCCAGAGCTGCACTCACTATTCTGCTGGTGCAGTCACTGTGTACATACATTACTTATCCTGTACTGATCCTGAGTTACATCCTGTATTATACTCCAGAGCTGCACTCACTATTCTGCTGGTGCAGTCACTGTGTACATACATTACTTATCCTGTACTTATCCTGAGTTACATCCGGTATTATACTCCAGAGCTGCACTCACTATTCTGCTGGTGGAGTCACTGCGTACATACATTACATTACTTATCCTGTACTGATCCTGAGTTACATCCTGCATTATACTCCAGAGCTGCACTCACTATTCTGCTGGTGCAGTCACTGTGTACATACATTACTTATCCTGTACTTATCCTGAGTTACTTCCTGTATTATACTCCAGAGCTGCACTCACTATTCTGCTGGTGCAGTCACTGTGTACATACATTACTTATCCTGTACTGATCCTGAGTTACATCCTGTATTATACTCCAGAGCTGCACTCACTATTCTGCTGGTGCAGTCGCTGTGTACATACATTACTTATCCTGTACTGATCCTGAGTTACATCCTGTATTATTCTCCAGAGCTGCACTCACTATTCTGCTGGTGGAGTCACTGTGTACATACATTACTTATCCTGTACTGATCCTGAGTTACATCCTGTATTATACTCCAGAGCTGCACTCACTATTCTGCTGGTGCAGTCGCTGTGTACATACATTACATATCCTGTACTGATCCTGAGTTACATCCTGTATTATACTCCAGAGCTGCACTCACTATTCTGCTGGTGCAGTCACTGTGTACATACATTACTTATCCTGTACTGATTCTGAGTTACATCCTGTATTATACTCCAGAGCTGCACTCACTATCCTGCTGGTGGAGTCACTGTATACATACATTACTTATCCTGTACTGATCCTGAGTTACATCCTGTATTATACTCCAGAGCTGCACTCACTATCCTGCTGGTGGAGTCACTGTGTACATACATTACTTATCCTGTACTGATCCTGAGTTACATCCTGTATTATACTCCAGAGCTGCACTCACTATTCTGCTGGTGCAGTCACTGTGTACATACATTACTTATCCTGTACTGATCCTGAGTTACATCCTGTATTATACTCCAGAGCTGCACTCACTATTCTGCTGGTGCAGTCACTGTGTACATACATTACTTATCCTGTACTGATCCTGAGTTACATCCTGTATTATACTCCAGAGCTGCACTCACTATTCTGCTGGTGGAGTCACTGTGTACATACATTACTTCTCCTGTACTGATCCTCAGTTACATCCTGTATTATACTCCAGAGCTGCACTCCCTATTCTGCTGGTGCAGTCACTGCATACATACATTACTTATCCTGTACTGATCCTGAGTTATATCCTGTATTATACTC
Source organism: Bufo gargarizans (assembly GCF_014858855.1). NCBI lineage: Eukaryota > Metazoa > Chordata > Amphibia > Anura > Bufonidae > Bufo > Bufo gargarizans. The sequence continues at coordinate 46,922,929 of NC_058086.1, forward strand.
CAGAGCTGCACTCACTATCCTGCTGGTGGAGTCACTGTGTACATACATTACTTATCCTGTACTGATCCTGAGTTACATCCTGTATTATACTCCAGAGCTGCACTCACTATTCTGCTGGTGCAGTCACTGTGTACATACATTACTTATCCTGTACTGATCCTGAGTTACATCCTGTATTATACTCCAGAGCTGCACTCACTATTCTGCTGGTGCAGTCACTGTGTACATACATTACTTATCCTGTACTGATCCTGAGTTACATCCTGTATTATACTCCAGAGCTGCACTCACTATTCTGCTGGTGGAGTCACTGCATACATACATTACTTATCCTGTACTGATCCTGAGTTACATCCTGTATTATACTCCAGAGCTGCACTCACTATTCTGCTGGTGCAGTCACTGTGTACATACATTACTTATCCTGTACTGATCCTGAGTTACATCCTGTATTATACTCCAGAGCTGCACTCACTATTCTGCTGGTGGAGTCACTGTGTACATACATTACTTCTCCTGTACTGATCCTCAGTTACATCCTGTATTATACTCCAGAGCTGCACTCCCTATTCTGCTGGTGCAGTCACTGTGTACATACATTACTTATCCTGTACTGATCCTGAGTTATATCCTGTATTATACTCCAGAGCTGCACTCACTATCCTGCTGGTGCAGTCACTGTGTACATACATTACTTATCCTGTACTGATCCTGAGTTACATCCTGTATTATACTCCAGAGCTGCACTCACTATTCTGCTGGTGCAGTCACTGTGTATATACATTACTTATCCTGTACTGATCCTGAGTTATATCCTGTATTATACTCCAGAGCTGCACTCACTATCCTGCTGGTGGAGTCACTGTGTACATACATTACTTATCCTGTACTGATCCTGAGTTACATCCTGTATTATACTCCAGAGCTGCACTCACTATTCTGCTGGTGCAGTCACTGTGTACATACATTACTTATCCTGTACTGATCCTGAGTTACATCCTGTATTATACTCCAGAGCTGCACTCACTATTCTGCTGGTGGAGTCACTGTGTACATACATTACTTCTCCTGTACTGATCCTCAGTTACATCCTGTATTATACTCCAGAGCTGCACTCCCTATTCTGCTGGTGCAGTCACTGTGTACATGCATTACTTATCCTGTACTGATCCTCAGTTACATCCTGTATTATACTCCAGAGCTGCACTCACTATTCTGCTGGTGCAGTCACTGTGTATATACATTACTTATCCTGTACTGATCCTGAGTTATATCCTGTATTATACTCCAGAGCTGCACTCACTATCCTGCTGGTGGAGTCACTGTGTACATACATTACTTATCCTGTACTGATCCTGAGTTACATCCTGTATTATACTCCAGAGCTGCACTCACTATTCTGCTGGTGGAGTCACTGTGTACATACATTACTTCTCCTGTACTGATCCTCAGTTACATCCTGTATTATACTCCAGAGCTGCACTCCCTATTCTGCTGGTGCAGTCACTGTGTACATGCATTATTTATCCTGTACTGATCCTGAGTTACATCCTGTATTATACTCCAGAGCTGCACTCACTATTCTGCTGATGCAGTCACTGTGTACATACATTACTTATCCTGTACTGATCCTGAGTTTTACATCAGACACGGAGGCTTCATATTGCTTTCTCTTCCTTTACTGATCACCAATAGCAGCAAGGAGAAACAAAAACAAATGCAAATGGTCACCATAGTAACCCATACATCCCACCCCTACAGCCCCAATATAAGGCTGCGTCCAAGGTGGTAATTCCTCTTTCTTGCTGCTCACCAGATAAGTAACATTTTCATTTTATCTGTTAGCTGCTTTTGTTCTCCCTAGGGGTTTATATCGCTATATATTATATTCCCCTTGTTATTTTTCTCCCCTGGGGTTTATTTCCTCCCTTTTAGGTGGTGTAGTGATTGTGCAGTGGTATAGCTGTTTACCCTGCATTCTTTTTCCCAGGTGCTTATCCCTGTCATTGCAGGCATTTCCTACTTCAGTGTTCCCTGGTTTTTTCTCCTAGTTTGCGCTCTGCGTTTTTCCCCCTGGGACCTTCCCTCTGGGGGTCCTTGTGTTTTCTCCCTCTCCCCCCTTCTCCCCTCGGGAGTTTTGCTTGGGGGGTCCCATTTTTGGTTGTGCGCTCCGCTGGCCTTACCGCCATTTTTCTGCCTCCCGGTGGTGGGCCACGCCCCCCTCTTAGCGCGCGTCTTCTTCTCCGGATCGGCGGCTCTTCTCCGCTGTTCGCGCGCTTTTGGCTGGCTGGAGCGAGATCTCGCGAGATCCGGCGGCCATCTTGGTTCCCGTTCCCGCGAGATCTCGCTTCCTCCGGTCTCCTGCGTGCCCTGCTGCCGGTCGACTGTGCTGCTGCTCTGCTCCTCTCTCTCCTGGGGTGATTAACCCCTCGTTCTTCAGGCTCTTTACCCCTAGTTCCTCAGGCTCTTCTCCCTCACAGTTTTTTCCAAACTGCAGGTACCCTGTTCCCTTTGCTATACCAATATGGATCCCTCTGCCCAGTCATCCCCCTCCCCCCTCCCTGGGGATGCTAATCTCACTGACTCAGACACACAGGCGCAGCTCATCCAGCGCTCTGTGTCTAATGCTATTTTGCAGGCTATGGGTTCCATGTCCACAGTCTTATCACAGACCATCTCCCAGGCCCTGTCTGCACACCCCCTAGCTGGGGCCAGACTTGCTCCCTCTGAGATTGCTCAGCATTCTTATGCTGCTGAACCTCCTGTTGGACAGGAGACAATGACCGGTGTGTTGATGACCACCCCAGACGACGCGCTGAGGTCGCGTAAAAGAGCTTGTCCCCGCCAGGCTGATAAATCGCGGGTGTGGAAATGCGCTAGAGCGCAAGCCGATTCCGACTCTGACTCGGATCTGGTTTCGGGCCCAGAGGACCCGGCAGAGGCTAGTGATTTTTCAGAGGAGGATGACACCCCTCGGGGGTCCGACCCTATTGCCACTCCCCCTGCTGTTCCTTTAACTAAGGATTCCTCCTCGGCCTCTGCTGACAATTCCCCTTTGGATTCCGCCGGGGCACCCATGTTTGATCCTGAGGCCCTCCACCACCCTAGATCGGCGGAGTGGCTCCCCGACACACAAATTAGTAATTACCTGGAGCATTGGGTCCGCCGTCCTCTGTCCAAGGAGGCGCGCAGTAAGCTGCGGGCCGAGTGCCCCAGGCCTATTATACCCCACAGGGTCTGCGACACGCCCGTCGTGGACCCGAAAATGACCCAATTTTTATCCAGGTCTGGGTGGAATGCCAAGAAGGGTTTAGACTCAGCCCTTAGAGGATGCCAGGACAAGCTCCTGGACATTTTTGGTCCACTGGCAAAGATAATGGAATTGGCGGAGTCCGCCAGACAAGAGGGTTCCCACATTGACCCTGAGGAACTCACGGGCTGGGCCCAGCGGGCGATTTGCATCGCCGGGGGAACCAATGCATCCCTGTCAGTGGAAAGGCGCAAAGCCATCCTTCTTAGGATAGACCCCACGCTTATAAATCTCGCCCAGACGGAGACGGGCAAAGAGGCGGAAGGCCTGCTTTTTGGGGATTCCTTTATAAAGGATCTCAGCCGCTTCGTCGGCACATTTTCCGCTCTGGACAAGGCGCAGGCGACTATGCGCAAAGTCTTCCAGGGCCGGGTCTCTCACAGGGCCGGCAGCAACAGGGGCCGTCTGTCCGGCCGCTCCAGCACCCGAGGCAGGGGTGTATCCAGAGGCTCCTTCTCCCAGCGAGCCGCATTTCAAGACCAGCGGGCTCCCCCAGCGTTCTTCCCATCCAGAGGGGGACAATGGCGCTCTCGTTCCTTCCGAGGAAACACGGCTTCCCGCAAGTCCTCCGGTAAGTCAGACCCCGGTCGGGGATTCTTCGGTCCTTTGTGTAGGGGGCAGGCTTCGGCATTTTTTACACGCTTGGGAACTAATTACATCAGACCCATGGGTTCTGGCGACGGTCAGGGGCTTCTCCATAGAACTCACAGACACCCCTTGCTCAGTGCAGCACCCACCGTCCTCTCTTCGGAGGGGATCGGACTCCGCCCGGGTGGACGAGGAGCTCTCTTCCCTCTTCCTCAAGAGGGCCATAGAGAGAGCTCACGGCCACTCAGGGGGAGTAATAAGCAACATTTTCTTGGTCCAGAAAAAAGGGGGTCAGATGCGTCCCGTCATCAATCTCCGGGCCCTAAACAGCATCGTACGGTACCGTCACTTCAAGATGGAGGGAATCCATCTACTCCGGGACCTTCTCTCCCCCAGGGATTGGCTCGTGAAGCTGGATCTGAAGGACGCGTACCTTACGGTCTCGGTGGCCCCCCACTCCAGGGATCTCCTTCGCTTCCTCTGGAAAGACGAGGTCTGGAGATTCACATGCCTTCCATTCGGCTTGTCATCGGCTCCTTGGTGTTTCACCAAACTCCTGCGTCCGGTCATGGCCTGGTTGAGGAGTCGCGGAGTACGCCTCATAATATACCTGGACGACATCCTCCTGATGCATCAATCCAGGTCGACACTGCTGCAGCACCTCCGATGGACGGCGGATCTCCTAGAGTCGCTCGGCTTCCTACTCAACTTGGAGAAGTCCTGGCTCACTCCCTCCCAGAGGTTGGACTTCCTAGGCTTCACAGTGGACTCGATCTCGGAATCCCTCAGCCTTCCAGGGGACAAGTTACGTTCCATTCACAAGGAACTGCGACGGGCGTTGACCAGTGCCCACCTGTCCCTGCGTCACCTAGCCCGCATCATCGGCCTGCTGGCATCCTCCATACAGGCTGTCTTCCCGGCACCGTTGCATTACCGGGCCCTACAGCGCTTGAAGATTGCGCACCTCCGCTCGGGGGCCTCCTTTGCAGACATGGTGGAATTGGATTCGGAGGCCAGAGAAGAGATTCGTTGGTGGATCGCCAATCTGGAGGCTTGGAACGGCAGGGCGATCTTTGGTTTCCAGCCGGAATTCACCATCGAATCGGATGCGAGCCTTCAGGGCTGGGGAGCGCACTGCAACGGGGTCTCCACCGGAGGACCTTGGTCGCATGTCGAGACACACTTGCACATCAATGCCCTGGAATTGCTGGCCGGCTCCTTGGCCGTCAAGAGTTTTACCAACGGTATGGCCAACGCATGTATCCGTCTCCGGATGGACAATATTTCAGCGGTTCGCTATATCAACCGTTTGGGCGGAACCCAGTCTGCTACTCTGGCGGGATTGGCGAAGGACTTTTGGGCGTACTGTCTCTCCAGGGACATCATGGTGCAGGCCGAATACCTACCGGGACTTCACAACGTGCGGGCGGATTGGAGTTCCCGCCATCTTACGGACGGCAGCGACTGGCAGTTGGACCCGTCGATTTTCTCGGAGGTGTCATCCAGATGGGGACCCTTTTCCGTGGACTTGTTCGCCTCCCGGCTCAACGCTCACCTCCCTCGGTTCTACAGTTGGCGCCCGGATCCGGAGGCGTTGGCGGCGGACGCGTTTCTGCAGGATTGGTCCTCCGGCCTTCTCTATGCCTTTCCCCCATTCATGATGATTCCGCGGATGCTTCTCCAAGTACGTCGCCATCTGGCGGAGTTGGTGGCGATAGTCCCGTTCTGGGACTCCCAGGTGTGGTTCCCGTCTCTCCTGGAGCTTCTGGTGGACATTCCCGTCCTTCTACCGAACCCGACCTCTCTCCTGCGCTGCCCTCAGGGGACGCCCCACCCTCTGCTCCTGGACGGATCCCTGCGTTTGATGGCCTGCCGGCTCTCAGGACTCCAGGAGCGGTCGACGGAGTTTCGGAGGCAACTAGGCGCCTCCTGGACGACGCTTGGGCTCCCGGCACCCGAAAATCTTATCGGGCGGCCTGGCGAACTTGGGCTGGCTGGTGCCTGGAACGGGACCTGGATCCCGTTTCAGCTCCTGTAGCTCAGTTGCTTCAGTTCCTCACCTCCCTCTTTGAAGAGGGAAAGGCTTACAGAACGATCAATCTTTTTCGTTCGGCGATTTCTTCGTCACATCAAGGATTTGACGGCGTTCCGGCAGGACAGCATCCTTCCGTTTCGCGCCTCCTCCGAGGCACGCGGCTGTCTCGGCCTCCCCGGCCGAGATTTTCTTCCACTTGGGATGTTTCCCTGGTGCTTACCTTTTTATCCTCTTGGCCTACCAATACTGACCTTTCCTTACGTCAGCTTTCCGCAAAGTTGGTCACTCTCTTTTGCTTAATTTCTTGTAAGAGAGTGTCTGATGTGCGGGCTCTGGACCACGACGCCAGGTCCTTTACCCCGGAAGGCGTGTCTTTTAATATTTCGAGACGCACGAAGACAAACATCCGGGTCGTGTCGTACCCCAGCTTTCCTGCTTCCCCGGCCTTGTGCCCGGTAGCCTGTTTAAAAGAATACGAGGCCAGGACTCGTTCTTACAGATCTCCGGATGTGCCGCAATTGTTTCTCTCCATCCGTCACCCGTTCGGTCCTGTGGCTAGCCCCACGTTGGCCCGTTGGTTGAAATGGGTTATGGCTCTGGCCGGTGTGGACACTTCGGTGTTTACAGCTCATTCGGTGCGCGGTGCGGCGTCTACCTCGTTGGCGGTCTCGGGAGCTCGCCTGGAGGACATCCTACGATTGGCGGACTGGTCTAGTGCCTCCACCTTCCGTGAGTATTATTTCCGTCCTCCTCCTCATTTGTTTGATCCCTTGGTTAACCAGCTTTGAACTAGCAATATGAAGCCTCCGTGTCTGATGTAAAACTAATTGATTTTCCTAGTCTACGACGTAAAGTCATAGTTTTATTAAGACACGGAGGCGAATATTGCCCACCCTTCCCTCCCCTGGGCTCTTGTAGTGTGGGGGGGGGGATTTGGCCTGTTAGCTCTACTTTATTTTGGTAGGCCTACTTTGAACTGTTATATATTTATAGTGTTCCGTTTTTTCGCCATTATGTGCTCATACTTGTTTGTATGCTTAAAGCCGGCCTGGACCTCTGGTGTCCGCTGGATATGGGTTTGGCTTGGCCATACTCTTGCTTTATCGGAGTTTGCTTCTCTTGTTCTTTCAGGTTGAGTCTTCCAGCCCTGGAATGTTCCTGTTCTGGACGGTGTTTTCCTCCAGCTCCTGCATCTGCCACGTTGGATTTGCTGAGAGTCTTGGATGATGGTTTCCAGTCCTTCCCTTGAAGTGGATCCTGTCGCTGGAAAGTTCCTGCTTGGACTCTGTGGGTCTCTTTGGCGCAGGTCATTCTTTGAGTGGTCCGGAGTTGTTCGTTCATCGGTTATTATGGACTGGTTCGCAGAGAAAGAGGAAGTACCACCTTGGACGCAGCCTTATATTGGGGCTGTAGGGGTGGGATGTATGGGTTACTATGGTGACCATTTGCATTTGTTTTTGTTTCTCCTTGCTGCTATTGGTGATCAGTAAAGGAAGAGAAAGCAATATTCGCCTCCGTGTCTTAATAAAACTATGACTTTACGTTGTAGACTAGGAAAATCAGTTAGTTACATCCTGTATTATACTCTAGAGCTGCACTCACTATCCTGCTGGTGGAGTCACTGTGTACATGCACTCACCTAAAGACCTGAAGCAAAAGTTTGGGCCCCTTTGCTTTTTGCAGCAGTCAGGACTCTTTCACTTCCTGTTTGAGGAATTCTCCTCCATTCTTCCTTGCAGACGTCTTCCAGTTCTGCGAGATTTCTCGGCCGTCTTGCACGATCTGCCCTTTTGAGGTCTAACGACAGATTTGATGTTGAGATCGGGGGTCTGTGAGGCCGTGGTAAAACCCTCAGGTTGCGTCTTTTGAGGTAGTGTCAGATCGCTATCTCCTCAGTTTGAAATATAATTACGAAAAGACAGGTAACAGGAACAAGAACTTTTTTGTTACTGTATTTTGAAAATGTAAAAGATGAAAATATCAAATAGTTTTGCTTAAAATACAAAGGGAAGGTGTCATCTGTAAGTTTTGGAGATCATTTCATCTTCTTCTTGCTTAAAGGGATATTCCCATCATAATGATCACTGTTAAATCTGTTAATGATTTGACAGTGATCATTTTTGTAAATATACTTGATTAACAAATTCCCACCGTTTAGGATAAAATTCATCCCCACTTACCTTATTGTTGTGACTCGGTCTCCCCTGGTTACGGCCACCGCTCTTCTCCAATCCAAAATCCCGATGGCCGCGCTTGCGCGGAAGACTCCTTCTTTTATCCTGGCCGGGCCGCTCGCTGTCCTGAACGCGCACGCTGCCGCGCATGCGCAACGGTGACTTCTTCCCGGCCAAAATAGTACAGAGCTGCGAATGCGCACCCCGGCTCTGTACTATACTGGCCAGAAATAAGTCACTATGGCGCATGCGCGGCGGCTTGCGCATTCAGTCCAGCGCGCGGCTCGGCCGGGAGAAGACTTCAATCAAGATGAAGCCGGCCCCCAGCCAGAATCCAGAAAGTGAACGGCGCGGTGGCAGCAGGTAAGTATAAAAAGGCAAAGTGGGATAACCCCTTTAAGTGTTCATTCGAACCCAGGACCCCAGCGCTGTAAAGTACCAGTGCTAACCACTAAGCCACCACTAACCGCTGAGCCACCACTAACTGCTGAGCCACCACTAACCATTAAGCCACCACTAACCACTAAGCCACCACTAACCGCTGAGCCACCACTAACCGCTGAGCCACCACTAACCGCTCAGCCACCGCTAACCACTGAGCCACCACTAACCGCTGAGCCACCACTAACCGCTGAGCCACCACTAACCGCTGAGCCACCACTAACCACTGAGCCACCACTAACCACTGAGCCACCATGCTGCCCCACGTACAGTCCATATCTATGTATCTTTATAGAGGGAAGTTTTCTATATAGAAGCTATGACAGCTATTTTAAGCTGCAGTCCCCTTTTTGGGATCAGTGTGGGTCCTGGCTCACAGAAGATGAACTTAAAGGGGTTGTCTCACCTCAGACATTGGGGACATATTCCTAGGATATGCCCCCAATGTCTGATAGGTGCAGATCCCACCTCTGGGACCCACACCTATCTTAAAAAGGGAGCCCGCAAAGTGAAGGAGGGCGCACTGCGAATGCGCGGCCATTCTCCATTTATTCCTATAGGAGCACCAAAAATAGTCGAGCAATGCTTCTTGTTCATTTCAACGGGCCTGAAGAATATCAGCGAGCACGCTGCTCAGCTATTTTCGCTGCTCCCATAGGAATGAATGGAGGGCGGCCGCACATGCAGCATGTGCCCCCACCACCTTGCGGGCTCCGTTCTAAAGACACTCTGTGACCCGCACCTATCAGACATGCCCCCAATGTCTGAGGTTAGAGGACCCCTTTCCTGTGTAATGTTTTTCTCCGCTGCTCTGATTGGATAATAGTAATTAATAATTATAATGATGATGATGATTAGAGATGAGCGAATCGATCCGAATTTCAGGATAAATTTGATTCGCCTAGAAGCTGAATTTCCCCGTACTTCGTGTCAGCGAATCGATTCAACCTGAAATAGTATAAAAAGACCAAAAAATCCAAACTTACCTCCTCCTTTTGCTCGCAACGGGCCACCAGCCTCCATCTTGCTTGAAGATCTCATCCGTAATCCCGTGCAGCGTGAGATTACATCATCACACCGGCTCATACGTCACCATGCCAGCCGGTGTGATTATGGAATCTTGTGCCGTACAGGATTTCGGCTGAGATCCCGTCGCGAGAGAATCGAAGCGATAAGTTTGATTACATTTTTTTTTTATTGTTAATTTTACATTTAGATGCCGCGATCACGTATGAATGCGGCATCTGAGGGGTACAATGGCGGGGGCGGCGCTATCGCAGCTCCCTCTCATTGCACTCGCTACTTACAAAAAAATGCACTTCACGACTAATCGAACGTTTAAGAAATTCGCTCATCTCTAATGATGATATTAGTGACATATAAGGGGAAAAGAACAATGTGACGTCGGACGCCCCGGAGCTCTTCTCCGCCATGATCCTCCCCACAGTTCAGCGCTGTCAGACTCGGTTAGTTCATTATAAGTACTCGTGACATTTCGCCTCCGCTGCCACATGGAGATCGCTATTGGGCAGCGCACACTCATGGAAAGTTTGATGTGTGTGTTCTGTCAGGATCCATGGTCCAGCTGTGCCGCGCGGCCCCGTCCTGTGTGCCCGGGTGGCATGCCTGCAGCCAGCTTCTGTCTATTAACGACAACTGATCTCAGAGCTGCGCTCTAAAAGGGGCTTCACATAGAAGATCTGATGTGTCTGTGTGATATGTATTTATACCCTCCACCTACCGTACAGACAGAGCAGAGCCCCCCCCCCCCCACTGCTTAGATACTGCGCCTCAGCACAATGTATCAAACAACCAGCTTAGATACAGCTGCTCAGTAGACACACAGGACAGGAACGTTGGATACATCAATTCATCACTCAAAATCATATATGATAGGCTTAGGGGACTTTCACGCTTGTGTTTTGACAATCCAGTTTTGAGATCCGGCAGAGAATCCGGGCCAAAACGGATCAGTTATGTCGCCATCCATTATCAATGGGGACAAAACGGATCAGGATGCAGAACGTTCTGTTTTGTTGCCATTTACAACCAGGTGCCGGATCCGTTGTTTTTTTTTTTCTGTTAGTGAAAAAAAAAGGATCCGGCGCCCATTGACGTACAATGATTTTCATAGTGGATCCGGTTTGTTCAGTTTAGATTTAATACAATCGGATCCGGCCCAAACGGATGGATCTGGATGTATTAAATCCGAATGCCGAATCTGAAAACCAGAAAGCCACAATGCCATTGTGAAACAGGCCTTAAATGATTTTTCCAAAATTTTGATACTGATGACCTCTCCTCAGGATAAGTCATCAGTATCTGATCGGTGGGGGTCTGTGACACCCGGCACCCCCGCCAATCAGCTGTTTGAGAAGGCACCGGCGGTCCAGTGAGCGCAGCGGCCTTCTCGCAGTTTACCAAGAACAGCGCCGTACATTGTATAGTGGCTGCGCTTGGTATTGCACTCAGCTTCATTCACTTCCATGGGGCTCACCGCAATACCAAGCGTAGCCTCTATACAATGTAGGGCGCTGTTCTTGGTAAACTGCGAGAAGGCCGCTGCGCTCACTGGTCTGCCTGCGCCTTCTCAAACAGCTGATTGGCGGGGGGTTCCGTGTGTTGGACTCCCACTGATCCTGAGGATAGGTCATCAGTATCAAAATCTCGGAACACCGCTTTAATGCTGCGAACGCGCCAGCAACAGACCGCTGAAAGCAACGCTCTGCATTTAGTTCCATTCACTTGGGTTCACCTGTGAACGTGCATTCAAATTGAAAAACCAGCAGGATCCACTGTGTGAACTAAGCTTTAGGCCAGGCATCCTCAAACTGTGGCCCTCCAGCTGTTGTAGTTTCACAACAGCTGGAGGGCCGCAGTTTGAGGATGCCTGCTTTAGGCCAAGGGCTGCACAGTGACATGCAACAGACGACCAAAGACCGCAGGGCAGGCACTGAAAATGTTTGGGGTCACGTTGCACCCCACAAGTTACCCCGACCATGGCACAACAGTCCCAAGACTGCGGTTGTGGCATCTTGCAGGTCACGATGCCCCCCATTCACTGTTATTGCTTGCGACGTCGGCAGCGCTACCCCGCCATCTTACTGTTCTGCAGGAGGAGAAGCCCCTATTTAACCCTTCTTTATCCCTGCAGTCTCCCTTTGTAATGGATACAGTGTATCACATACAGCTACAATTTCTCCTGGATACATTCCACCTATTACAATGTTGCACTGGATTCCAGAGCAGATTCCGCCTCCATTAGTTCCCCTTATTCTGTAAAGCTTCCAGTCCCCAAAACCTTGTAGCGAAACACGAGCCATTTTCCAATTATAGATTCTCTTTATGAGCCGCCATCCGCTGAAGGAAATGAAAGCATATGGATGGAAGCAGTGGGTGCAGGGAGCCCCGGGGTCCCTTTAGCCAGTTCACTTGAAATGTAAAGTCTGTCCTGTCCTATCACCCAGCAGCAACGGAACGATGGATCCCGGAGGGGCCGGCGTTCTGCCAGCAGCAGGTGTTGCTCCGTCCTCTGGGATACGGGCAGCCGGCAGGAGCACTGATGTGTGCCCAAGACAAGATGCTGCAAATCTGCTCCAGCTCTAGCATCTGGGAGGGCGCTGAGAGTCACCCCACTGCAACCACCGAAAACCAGTTGTCTTCCCCTTCATCATAATAGATTGAAATATCACTGAGCTGGTTTCATAGGGGAAGAAGGAGAAAAGCCATATGCTGTGATATAGAATGAGCGGGGTGCGTGATGACATGAAGATCTGGTGACGGGTGCAGAAGTGGAACAATCCTTAGTGCGACAGCGTCACGTCATGTAAAAACCCAGAGGACCGGACTGATCCATTATACCAAAAAGAAGATGCCCCTATAGCGCTATACAGGGAAGTACCACAGGCCCCAGGATTGACCCCACCCACTGGACTCCTGATCGGGGGGGGGGGGGGGCAGGAAGTACTATATGACCACTTCACCATCATCTTTCCAGTCACGCGGTTATCGACAAGTCAGTTGACTCCTGCCATCCAATCAAAGTGACGGATGCGCTGATTTGCATACAGACAGAATTTCCTTTCCTCCTCTAGTGAGAACTTTTAGGGGCACAAGGTCAGAGTGGCCTCAGAACCAACACAACATTGGAAAGAGGATGGCGTCTTGGACGTTTTCTTGAAGATATAGTTAATGGTTTTATTCAGTTCACTCATTGTCTATAGAAGTAAAGAGTAAAGGACATTGAAACTTGGGGTACAAGATGATGACACTGACACTCGGGGTACAGGATAATGACACTGACACTTGGGGTACAGGATAATGACACTGACACTTGGGGTACAGGATAATGACACTGACACTTGGGGTACAGGATAATGACACTGACACTTGGGGTACAGGATAATGACACTGACACTCGGGGTACAGGATAATGACACTTGGGCTACAGGATAATGACGCTGACACTTGGGGGACAGAATAATGACACTGACACTCGGGGTACAGAATAATGACACTGACACTTGGGCTACAGGATAATGACGCTGACACTTGGGGTACAGGATAATGACACTGACACTTGGGGTACAGGATAATGACACTGACACTTGGGGTACAGGATAATGACACTGACACTTGGGGTACAGGATAATGACAATGACACTCGGGGTACAGGATAATGACACTGACACTTGGGGTACAGGATAATGACACTGACACTTGGGGTACAGGATAATGACACTGACACTTGGGGTACAGGATAATGACACTGACATTTGGGGTACAGGATAATGACACTGACATTTGGGGTACAGGATAATGACACTGACACTTGGGGTACAGGATAATGACACTGACACTTGGGGTACAGGATAATGACACTGACACTTGGGGTACAGGATAATGACACTGACACTTGGGGTACAGGATAATGACACTGACACTTGGGGTACAGGATAATGACACTGACACTTGGGGTACAGGATAATGACACTGACACTTGGGGTACAGGATAATGACACTGACACTTGGGGTACAGGATAATGACAATGACACTTGGGGTACAGGATAATGACACTGATACTTGGGGTACAGGATAATGACACTGACACTTGGGGTACAGGATAATGACACTGACACTTGGGGTACAGGATAATGACACTGACACTTGGGGTACAGGATAATGACACTGACACTTGGGGTACAGGATAATGACACTGACACTTGGGGTACAGGATAATGACACTGACATTTGGGGTACAGGATAATGACACTGACACTTGGGGTACAGGATAATGACACTGACACTTGGGGTACAGGATAATGACACTGACACTTGGGGTACAGGATAATGACACTGACACTTGGGGTACAGGATAATGACACTGACACTTGGGGTACAGGATAATGACACTGACACTTGGGGTACAGGATAATGAACTGACTACTTGGGGTACAGGATAATGACACTGACACTTGGGGTACAGGATAATGACACTGACACTTGGGGTACAGGATAATGACACTGACACTTGGGGTACAGGATAATGACACTGACACTTGGGGTACAGGATAATGACACTGACACTTGGGGTACAGGATAATGACACTGACACTTGGGGTACAGGATAATGACACTGACACTTGGGGTACAGGATAATGACACTGACACTTGGGGTACAGGATAATGACACTGACACTTGGGGTACAGGATAATGACACTGACACTTGGGGTACAGGATAATGACACTGACACTTGGGGTACAGGATAATGACACTGACACTTGGGGTACAGGATAATGACACTGACACTTGGGGTACAGGATAATGACACTGACACTTGGGTACAGGATAATGACACTGAATTTGGGTACAGGATAATGACACTGACACTTGGGGTACAGGATAATGACACTGACACTTGGGGTACAGGATAATGACACTGACACTTGGGGTACAGGATAATGACACTGACACTTGGGGTACAGGATAATGACACTGACACTTGGGGTACAGGATAATGACACTGACACTTGGGGTACAGGATAATGACACTGACACTTGGGGTACAGGATAATGACACTGACACTTGGGGTACAGGATAATGACACTGACACTCTGGGGTACAGGATAATGACACTGACACTTGGGGTACAGGATAATGACACTGACACTTGGGGTACAGGATAATGACACTGACACTTCGGGGTACAGGATAATGACACTGACACTTGGGTACAGGATAATGACACTGACACTTGGGGTACAGGATAATGACACGACACTTGGGGTTACAGGATAATGACACTGACCTTGGGTACAGGAGGATGACAATGACACTTATGGGGTACAGGATAATGACAATGACACTTGGGTACAGGATAATGACACTGATACTTGGGTACAGGATAATGACACTGACACTTCGGGTACAGGATAATGACACTGACACTTGGGGTACAGGATAATGACACTGACACTTGGGGTACAGGATAATGACACTGACACTTGGGGTACAGGATAATGACACTGATACTCTGGTACAGGATAATGACACTGACACTTGGGGTACAGGATAATGACACGGACACTGGGGTACAGGATAATGGACACTGACACTTGGGGTACAGGATAATGACACTGACACTTGGGTACAGGATAATGACCCTGACACTTGGGTACAGGATAATGACACTGACACTTGGGGTACAGGATAATGACACTGACACTTGGGGACAGGATAATGACACTGACATTTGGGGTACAGGATAATGACACTGACATTGGGGTACAGGATAATGACACTGACACTTGGGGTACAGGATAATGGAACACGACCACTTGGGGTACAGATTAATGACACTGACACTTGGGGTACAGGATAATGACACTGACACTTGGGGTACAGGATAATGACACTAACACTTGGGGTACAGGATAATGACACTGATACTTGGGGTACAGGATAATGACACTGACACTTGGGGTACAGGATAATGACACTGACACTTGGGGTACAGGATAATGACACTGACACTTGGGGTACAGGACTACATTATAGGAATCAGATTGTAAGCTTTTTGGACTAGGGTCCTGGGTGGTGAATGTGCCCGCTCTCTATAGCATGCAATGTAGAGGATGATGAGAATGATTGTCCCTTGATAACACTTTGACTCCATGTTATGCTGGAGATGAGCAATGTGGTCACGGCTGAATAGATAACGCTGGTTTCCCGCTTCATTGACTGAGCCGCCGCTCCGGCCTCTTCCTGATCCTGATTCTTGCTGCACAGTTTATATACAAAATCTGAAGGAAGTGTAATGGCAGTTAACCTCTTATCGGATGGAGCCGCGTCCATGTCCCGTTATTTTTTAATGTTCGACATCTTGTGTCTTCGTCTGATTCCTGATGTTTTCACTTCTGAAACGCTTGTCGTTGTCATTTATTCATTCCATTATATCGAGCGGTAGTTTAATGGCGCAGAATCCAGGACCTCGAGAGAAGAAATGTATATTTAATCAAAAAAAGCTCAACTTTAGAACTGAAATGTAGAAGAAAAACCAAAGAAATCAGATCTCAAATGTTTCATGTCTGGAGAAAAAAAATACAAAAAGTACAAACGTAATCGGAGCCGTGGAGATTTCGTGGCGCAGGGACAGGTGATGGTCCACTGACTCTGGGATATTATCGCCGCAACGCTCTGCGAGGAATCGCATAAAATGTTGTTATAATACAAAACAGTTTTAGGAAATTCAGGGGTAGGTGGAGTGAATGGGAGGAGTGATTTTTTAATTAAAGGGGTTTTCCGAGTATTTTATACTGATGTACTATTCTCAGGATAGGTCACCAGTATGTGATCACTGGGGGTCCGACAGCCGGCCCCCCCACCAATCAGCTCTACTATGGGTGGGTCATCAATATGAAGGTCTAACCATTTGAAAATTAAACCCTATACCGTTAAAAACCATCACAACTTCTCTAAGGCTACTTTCACACTAGCGTTTTTGCTGGATCCGGCAGAGTTCAGCAAAAACGCTTCCATTACTGATAATACGACCGTCTGCATCCGATATGAACGGATCCGGTTGTATTATCTTTAACAAGAAAGTCAATGGGGGACAGATACGTTTTCTATTGTGTCAGAGAAAAATGTTCCTCCCCATTGACTTGCATTGGCTTCATGACGGATCCGTCTTGCTCCACATCCCAGGACGGAAAGCAAAATACAACATGTTGCGGTTTGCTCTCCGGTATGGGAACGCAACTAAACGGAACGGAATGCATTTTGCAGCTCTCCGCTCTGTTCAGTTCAGTTTTGTCCCCATTGACAATGAATAGGGACAAAACTGATGCGTTTTTTCCCCGACATTGAGCCCCTATGACGGATCTCAATACCGGAAAACTAAAACGCTAGTGTGAAAGTAGCCGAAACCTTCCAATCACTTTATACAAACAAATCTCTGGCGTTTAGATCCAGGATCTTATCTTAGAACCCGAATGCCCAGAATTTGATGGTTCGATGAAGCTAGCTGTTTTTTTTATTTTTTTTTGTGTTGTTTTATTTTTTTATTTGACTTGGAATATATGGAGTAACACAATTCAAAAAGACAAAAATTCAAATATCTGAGATAAGAGACGTGTACTCCTGCGACCACACAATCACAGAGGTGTAGCTATAGGGGGCTCGGATGCCTGTGCGGTCCAGAGGCCACCAGCATTATAGGCACGTGGCTGGTAGGAGACCTGGTGCAGATTTTGCACCGAAGCCCAGGAGCTCACCCCCTGCACAAGCATCTGTGATCACCTCACCCACCAGGCAGGACACATACTGATACTGCTCTGAGGCTCTATGCCTGGCATCACTCAAGGGGCACTCTGGTTAGTACTGTTCAGGGGCAATATGCTTCGCATCACTGTATAGGCACTCCAGTTGGTATTATTCTGAGGCAATATCCCTGGAATAATGCCAGGGACACTATGGTTGGTACTGTTCTGGGGTAATATGCCCGGCATCACTATAGGGACATTGTGGTTGGCACTGTTCTGAGGCACTATGCCAGGCAACACTATAGGGTCACTGTGGTCAGTACTGTTCTGGGGTACTATGCCTGGCATTACTATAGGGGCACTGTGCCTGGTATCACTATAGGGGCACTATGGTCAGTACTGTTCTGAGGCAGTATGACTAGCATCACTATAGGGGCATTATGGTTAGTACTATTCTGGGGTACATTGCCTGATATCTTTCTAGGAACCCTGGGGTTGGTACTGTTCTGTGGCACTATGTCTGCCATCACTATAGGGGCACTATGGTCAGTACTGTTCTGTGGCACTATGTCTGCCATCACTATAGGGGCATTATGGTTAGTACTATTCTGGGTTACAATGCCTGACATCACTATAGGGGCACTATGGTCAGTACTGTTCTGTGGCACTATGTCTGCCATCACTATAGGGGCACTATGGTCAGTACTGTTCTGGGTTACAATGCCTGACATCACTATAGGGGCACTATGGTCAGTACTGTTCTGGGGTACAATGCCTGACATCACTATAGGGGCACTGTGCATGGTGTGACTATAAGGGCACTGTGGTCAGTACTGTTCTGGAGCACTGTGCCTGGCATCACTTTAGGTTCACTATGCCTGGTATGACTATAAGAGCACTGTGGTCATTCGTGTTCTTGGGCAGTGTGCTTGGATTGGAATCACTATAGGGGCACTATGACTGGCATCACCATAGGGGCACTGTGGTCAGTACTGTTCTGGGGTACAATGCCTGACATTACTATAGGGGCACTGTGCCTGGTATGACTATAGGGGCACTGTGGACAGTACTGTTCTGGGACACTGTGCTTGGAATCACTATAGGGGCTGTCTGCCTGGTACCACTATAGGGGCACTGTGGTTCATACTGTTCTGGGGCACTATGACTGGCATCAGTATAGGGGCACTGTGGCCAGTACTGTTCTGGGGTACAATGCCTGACATTACTATAGGGACACTGTGCCTGGTATGACTATAGGGGCACTGTGGTCAGTACTGTTCTGGGGTACTATGACTGGCATCACTATAGGGGCACTGTGGTCAGTATTGTTCTGGGGCACTATGCCTGGCATGAATATAGGGGCACCATGCCTGCTATCATTATAGGGGCACCATGGTCAGTAATTTTCTAGGGCACTATGGCTGTCATGACTTAAGGCTCACTATGAACCACTGAAAAATAAACTTGGCATCATCAATGTTTTTACTATTCAACAAATTTATTTTTAATTATTCATTCATAAAATGTACAAAAACCTGAGTCAGAAATATTGTATCTCCTCCATCAGTGTTACTATCATAATAATAATTATTATTATTATTTTACATTGCACTTTCATCTATGCAAAAAAAATAAGAAAAAAAATCCCCAAACGTTTAATAAAAATTTTCCTGGCGCAAGTTCAGTATCTGGCTGCAGAACATTTGTTTTTTGATATTTGAGATATGTACAACATGTTCACGGAGAATTCTCCAACAGAAAACACTAAAGTTCAGAGCAAGTCAATTAATTCACAGAGAATGGATACAAGCCCAGAATGTGGAGCCTCGTGGAGGCCTCGGTGAGCCCGCTGCCAAGAGGTACGTGTTCAGAAACCTAGTAGACGTAACGATTGGGCACTGATGACTCCGGTAACCTTACGTGATCCGTGCAGTGCTGTGGTTCATCGCACATAATTAATATGTTTTTATTTATTTTTTTGCTCATTCACACTTGCAGAAGGAAAATGTGCATTATTATACAGCAAAAGGAAAAATTTCATAAAATTGCATCATTTATCTGACTTTCCTGGGGTTTAACAAAATTAACAGCAAATGTGAACAATTGGTAATTAGTCTCCGTTCTTTTATTATCACCTTATGACACCTTCATACAACACTTTGTGGGATATTTTGGTAATGTTTCAATAAGGCACCATGGTCACAGGATCACTATGGAGGCTGGGTCATCCGCCGGTAAGGTTCTTTAGATCATTCTAACCTACTTTATGGAGAAACAGGCACCAAATTTTAAGACACGTGCCCCACCCTTAATACACAGGACACACCTATAACAACAATCAAATAATAAGTAGTGGACACAAACTAAACTAAATGACATATACAGCAAGGAACAAACCTCAAGAAGGCGAAACACTGACCCCAGTGACTGACCACAACTTTGCAGCAAAAATTCTCAGTCTGAGTGTCTCCTCCTCTAGTCCAGAATACAGACATACAAAGAGTCTAAAGGAGAGCAATCAAATGTAATGTATGTACACAGTGACTGCACCAGCAGAACAGTGAGTGCAGCTCTGGAGTATAATACAGGATGGAACTCAGGATCAGTACAGGATAAATAATGTATGTACACAGTGACTGCACCAGCAGAATAGTGAGTGCAGCTCTGGAGTGTAATACAGGATGTAACTCAGGATCAGTACAGGATAAGTAATGTATGTATACAGTGACTGCACCAGCAGAACAGTGAGTGCAGCTCTGGAGTGTAATACAGGATGTAACTCAGGATCAGTACAGGATAAGTAATGTATGTATACAGTGACTGCACCAGCAGAACAGTGAGTGCAGCTCTGGAGTATAATACAGGATGGAACTCGGGATCAGTACAGGATAAGTAATGTATGGACACAGTGACTGCACCAGCAAAATAGTGAGTGCAGCTCTGGAGTATAATACAGGATGTAACTCAGTATCAGTACAGGATAAGTAATGTATGTATACAGTGACTGCACCAGCAGAATAGTGAGTGCAGCTCTGGAGTATAATACAGGATGTAACTTAGGATCAGTACAGGATAAGTAATGTATGTATACAGTGACTGCACCAGCAGAATAGTGAGTGCAGCTCTGGAGTATAATACAGGATGTAACTCAGGATCTAAACAGGATAAGTAATATATGTACACAGTGACTGCACCAGCAGAATAGTGAGTGCAGCTCTGGAGTATAATACAGGATGTAACTCAGGATCAGTACAGGATAAGTAATGTATGTACACAGTGACTCCACCAGCAGAATAATGAGTGCAGCTCTGGAGTATAATACAGGATGTAACTCAGGATCTGTACAGGATAAGTAATGCATGTACACAGTGACTGCACCAGCAGAATAGTGAGTGCAGCTCTGGAGTATAATACAGGATGTAACCCAGGATCAGTACAGAATAAGTCATGTAATGTATGTACACAGTGACTGCACCAGCAGAATAGTGAGTGCAGCTCTGGAGTATAATACAGGATGTAACTCAGGATCAGTACAGGATAAGTAATGTAATGTATGTGCACAGTGACTGCACCAGCAGAATAGTGAGTGCAGCTCTGGAGAATAACACAGGAGGTAACTCAGGATCAGTACAGGATAAGCAATGTAATGTATGTACACAGTGACTGCATCAGCAGAATAGTGAGTGCAGCTCTGGAGTATAATATGTGTGATAAGGGAATCCTTCTTGTCATTTCTAGTACTGCACATTTACTCATCAATAGAAAGAGTTAATTATCCAGTGACCTGATTGTGTTTATCACATCTTAGCATTTTTCCCTTGTATTCCCCCGGACCACCGAGTCCTATAAACAGTAATGAGAAATGTTTTCTCTGCTTTGGACAGAAACTGGAGTGAATCTCCCCGGAGAGGGGCATGGGGGCTGCTTTGTGTACTGCGGTCCCCCTGCTACTCATCCAAGCTCCTTTTATCTCCCCGGAATCTGCTGTTGTCTAAACTGGCCAGGGCTGAACTCGAGCTTGTGCTGCCAGGAGGTAGAGAAGGTAGACGCAACATGTAGTTTTAATTTTAACATTAAAGTTACTGCTGAAGTCATGTTTTACCGGAGGCGTTTGTGTTATTTAGATTAACTCAGCCAGCACAAACCAGTCCTTTGACATTCCAAATCCTCCAGTCCTCAGCAGCTGCTCCTGGCAGAGGGCCGAAAACCTTCTTGACTTGGCCAGCACCGAACCATATCCAGTCTATATCCTTCTATTGGCTGGGGCTATGTCTTTGCACACAGAGCATGAAAAATACACCGCAAGAACCTTCCTAGCAGTAAGTAGGATTTATGCTATGGTTGCCCGGTGTAACACATCTCTGTGTAATGTCTTGTGGTGCAACCAAAGCAAAGTTCCTGCAAGATGATCTGCGGATCTGCACTGAAGCTGATTTCCCCGATACAAACAAATATGTATGTTAGTGCTGGGAACAGACCCAAAGCTCGGAGAAGCATCACAGTGTTAGTGAAGGGCAGGTCGGACTGTCAGTAATGTGCTCAGAGGAGATGCAAGGTCAGCACGGGCAGCAGAGCAATGAGAATGGACCCAAGCAGGGCCGTCTTTAATATTGATTGGACCCTGAGCAAGAACTTACTTGGGCCCCTGGATCCCGTCCTCCCACACCCCAGCATGCAATCACGCCTCCACCACAACACACCTCGTGGAGTAGTAAACTTTAATAATGATGAGCGGCCACTAGACGTGCTCCTTTTTTTCTGAAAAGGCTGTGTTTACATTAGAAAGCTTGCAGAGACGCGCTACAGACACCGGAACTACCACGTGCAGCTGTTGTGGTTCTGGTGACTATAGTGGCCCTTAATATAGAGAAAAAAAGAATCAGCACAAAAGTATCAAATAAAATGGCTGCTATATTATTACTATTATTATTATACTAAAAATTAAAAAAGCACAAATATATAGTATATTGCAGATAACTTTTTTTTTTACAATGTGCAGATAGTACTGCACTACTAACCCCTCCATCCACCCCTACATACAGGGTAATACAGCGCCTCGTACCTCTTGCATCCAGTGACGTCTCTTTGATGTAGATGTTCTCTTTCCTCATCTTCTCCTTTCAGACCAGACCGCCATTTTTCATCCATTTCTCGTCTGCAGTTTGACAAAAAAAAGTCTTAGTTTACTACTTTTCCATCATCCTCCCATCTTCTGGACAAATCATCCTACCACCCCCAATACTATACTGCAGAAACAGATAAACCCCCTGATAACAGTAGTACCATGCAGATAGTGCCCTTCAATAATTATTGGCACACAGTGCCCTAAGATAACTGCGCCCAGCAAATCGTGCCCTCGACACTAATAGTGTAAACATAACGTCCCCCAAAAATAACTGTGGTAAGCTGATACTGTGCCAAGGTGCCCCCACAGTAATAGTGCTCCCAAAAGTCCCACCAATAGGAAAAATTCTCTGCTAGAGCAGACATGGTAGTAATAGTGCTCCTACAGGGCCCCCAACATGTCCCCACTGTGCCCCAGAAGTAATAATGCTCCCATAGTGCCCATACTAGTAATCATGTTCCCCATAGACCCCCAGTAGTAATAAAGCCCATCATAATGCCCCCAAGTAGTAATAATTCTCCTTATAATGTGCCAGTGCAAAAAATACCCTCTTTTAATGCACCCAGTTGAGATAATGTCCCCATGGTGCCCCCCATAATGTGCCAGTATAAAATTCCCCCTATTTAGTGCCCCAGTAGATGCCCTCAGTGTCCCCCATAATTTGCAAGTATAAAATACCCATTCTTAGTGCCCCCCATAGATGAGCCCATAGTACTCTCTCTCCTTCCCCAGAGTACCCACCATAATGTGCCCCAGTATAAAATACCCCTATACAGAGCCCCCCATATAAAATCCCCCTTCTTTGTGGCCTCAGTAGATGCCCCCATAGTGCCCCCAATAATATGCCAGTAAGAAGTGCCCCCATAGATGCCCCCCAATAATGTGCCAGTTAAAAGTGCCACCAATAATGTGCCAGTAAGAAATGCCCATACAGTGCCCCCAATAATGTGCCAGTAAGATGTGCCCCCATAGGAGCCTCCTAATCATGTGCCAGTAACAGGTGCCCTCATAGATGCCCCCAATCATGTGCCATATAAAAAAAATAAACTTATACTTACCTCCATCAGGCTGGCAGCGATGCAGGCCTCTTCCGGCCTGTGTCCCGTGCTGTACGGCTCAGACGGCGCGATGATGTCATCGCGCCGCCAGCACCAGCCTCTGATAGGCTGCCGGCCTAGTGCAGAGGAACGAGGAAGGGAGACGCCTCTCCCTCCCCTGCCCCGCCGCAGCACTTCCATCTGTATCGCTGTCCTGTGCCCTGCCACCCCCGACATCACCAGTGGCCAGCGGGGCTCAAGAGGCAGCTGCCTTGGGCCCCCCAGGAGTAACTGGGCTCGGGGCAGCTGCCCCTTTTGCCCCACATTAAAGACGGCCATGGAACCAAGGTCAAGACAGGCAGCAGTGCAATAAGAACAAAATCAAGGTCATGACAGGTAGCAGTGTTGGGAAAAGAATCATTGTCAGGAGAAGCATCACAGTGATAAGAATGAACCAAAATGAGACCGTCAATAATGTACATAGAATAGGCCCAAGGTCAAGGCAGGCACCAGAATGTTAAGAATGGATCCAAGGTGAGCAGAACCATCAAAATGCCGGGAATAGACCCAAAGTCCGGTCAGAAACCACAGGGTCGAGAAAATGTCAATACTGGTAGCACCTTGTTCAGACTGGATCAGAGATGAGAAGCGAGGAAGCTTAGGACAATGCTGAAAACTGACCAGAGGTCGGAACGGGCAGCGAAATGTAGATGGTGAACCCGAGGCCAGGACCAGCAGCACAGAGGATACAAGAGAATAGACTTCTCACCAGGCGGTAAAGCCTCCAAGTTACATAGATTAAAATGGGCACCTTTTTACAGTGCCAGATATTGGCATCCAACAGAGAAGCAGCCTGGTGTGTGTTTCCCACAGTGCCCAGTCCAATTACTAATGTATTGTTATTACCCACGTTGCTTCCTTTGCTGGCTTAATTCGTTTTTCCATCACATTATATGCTGGTTATGACCACCCTTCAAAGCATCAGCGGTGGTCGTGCTTGCACACTATGGAAAAAAAGCACCAGCCTATGTGAGCTCCGATGATCCCGGCCACCAGAGAGATCAGCATGTATTGTGCAAGCACGACCACTGCTGCTGGATTGCAGGGTGGTCGTAACTATGGAAATAATGTGATGGAAAAATGAATCAAACCAGCAAAGGAGGCAATATGGAGAATCACAATACATTAGTAAATATCTTGCTGAAGTGAGACAACCCCTGCACAGGTTCTCGCCACCCAGTATTAAAGAAAATAGGGGCCAACCAGCGCCAGGGCCCCTCATTCCCAGGGCCCCTCTATGATATGTAGGCAAAAACCAAGCTAGGGCTGGCATCCTGTCTAGAACTTGTCTCCAGCAGTCATAAATCCCAGTCCTTCACCCTGGACTTGTTTCCCATCATCGCCGTCAAGTATAAATCTTTCTTCCTGTTTGATTAATGTCACCGGTCGTAACATATTTTGCCAGATTGAGAACACGACGGCTTCATTATTATTATTGTGTTTTTGGCGCCTTGTAGGTTTAAGAGCAGCTGAATTCTCACTGGGACAAATCTATTAGTGGCAAAATTTCAGACATGACACAAAATAGCCCCGTGTGTGGTCCCCTTCCCTTCTGCTGGAGAATAAATCTTCACGTCGTCTAAGACTCCGAGACGAACATCCAAACGCAGCGCGCTCTATCTTTTATTCATTGGCAGCGGCGGAGCTCGAGGAGGTATTGAAATCACACTTTTATTTAAACAAACACAGCTGGATCCGCGCCTCTTAATCTAACTGTTCTCTAATGAGACATAGCAACGCCGGATTCAGACATTTTATTATGTAACTCGCCGAAAATGAGACGATTGCCTCTTCTCTTTTACATGCCTGCGTTGCCGAGCCCTCGCCTCGCCGCGGCTAATAGGAGATTATCATCAATGTGAAAGATAATGGAGCTCCGTGACAAAGCAGAAATCCTTTCTCATTTTGCTGGTTAAGCTTAAGCAATCACTTAAAGGGAGGTTCCACCTAAAATTTAAAGGGGTTGTGCGGATTAAAAAAACTATTTAAAATTATCTGTATATTTGTAAATTAGAACATCCTGTAGAGTGATAGCCAAAGTTTGGTCATTATATTCAACTTACCTACAGAGATATTGGGATTTTTCACTTCAGCATTGGCCGACATTTTGAAAAATTAACAACAGGAAGTGAAGCCATATTGTCATCTTTGATGGTCTTTTTCTCAGCCTGTCCACACAGAAACTATATAACAGACTTATCAATTCCTTACAAGAGAATGTAAAAGTGACAACCAATATGGCCGCCCTTCCTGTCTGCCAATCAGAATGTAGGATGCAATGTATAATAGTCTGTATTCTGATGATGGGTTTGGCGGGCAATGGAAGGGATTTTAGCATTCTCAGAAAATTCCAATGTTAAACCCTAATATGACACTAAAATTGTGCCTCTTTCTAATATGTTTGTGCATTAATGCTTAGCATTTTCAAGATCTCTGCATGCTGCCAGTGAATGTGAAACTCTCTAACTTGACTTCCAGAGGATGACATCTGACCTGGTCATGTGGTAATCACATTGTCTCATCTGCTTTAAGAGCAAGTCAGGATCAGGCAGGCTGGACTTTTCTCTCACCCAATTCTTTTACTTCACCAGGGACATGCAATGCCCATATATTTCTAAGGTCTATCATGTAGCGGTCCTTTTTAGCTGAATTACATCAATATATTGCTTTGGAAGGAGAGAGGTCTATACTGTAGCAGTCCTTTCCAGTTGAATGACAGCATTTCTGTAGCAGAAGAATTGTCTATAAAGTTGCAGTCCATTGTATTCAAATTACATTAATGTACTTTTATGGCAAGAGAGAGATCTATAATGCAGCAATGACATCAATGTATTGCTATGGAAGAAGGAAGGTCTACATTGTAGCAGTCCTTAATATTTTTGTGGTAGGAAAATGGTGTACAATGTATCAGTCCTTTTAGCAAAATGGCAACAATGTATTTTTAATTACAGAGGAATTGTCTGTAAAATTCCACTCCACTCTATTTAAATGACATCAATGTATTTCTATGGCAGAGGGGAGGTCTACAATGTAGTAGTTCATTCTAGCTGAATGACATTAATGTATTGCTATGGCAGGAGGAATGCCCACAATATTGCAGTCCTTTGTAGCTGAAAGCCATGAATGTATCTATGTGGCACAAGGAAGGTCCACACTGTTGCAGTCCTTTCTAGCTGAATGCCATCAGTGTATTTCTATGGCAGAAGGAAGGTCCAAAATGTTGCAGTCCTTTCAAGTTGAATGCTATCAATGTATTTCTATTTCTAAGTCTACAATGTAGCATTTATTTCTAGCACGATAACACCTTCTTCTGTATTATTGCTAAGCAATCCCTAATATCAAGCATGCAGGTATTGCTTTTTAGGTACATAATATAAGAACCAAAGGAGATACAACGCAAGGAACATCACCAAGTCCCGATGACCTAAGTTCCCCTCCAGACATTTATGCTACTTGAAGGTGTAAAAGCAGTTTATGAGACTGCAGCCATGTGAGGATGATTACAAGTATGTTGGCCAGATACAGCAATGTCTGGAAATCCTATTATAGGCCATATGTGCAGAGGGTTGGAGGTTGGAGGTTGGAGGTTTCCAGCAAACTTCAAACATCTTCATGGAGTCCTTACGTTATCAACAAAATATCTCATTAATAGTTTGTTGTACATGTTACTGTCTTCCTGCCCACCTACTGAGTGCACACACCCTGACCATAAGTGTACATGAGTCATCCTTCTGCTGGAGCAGATCATGCCATGCTCCAGCCTGTTAAATGCAAAAAGGGTTGTGATTGGCAAGCCCTGCTCTCTTGGTAATGGCTGGAGGGGATTCTGGCAGGTAGATCAGAGCTGGGCTCTGAGTACTGAATTGGAGTTTTTATATTTTGCACGTCCTTTTAAAAACGGTGGGCCACACCTTGGGTCAAAGCCTATCTTAAGCATATCAGATTTCCCTGCCACCCCCACAGATCAGCTGTTGCAGGATCCACGGTGAGCTGCAACTAGCACAGCTTCATCCAGTGTTTGCCAATGCTAGCACCACTCCGTATGTAGTGCCCTGGACAAAGGTACTTTGAATTATGGACATTTGCCCTTATTGCTACTATGCTAACCCATCAACTCACCACTTTATTGCACTTTGAAGGGTTAACTTGCACTATGATTTATGCTTTTGTGCACATTTATATTGCTTTATATTGTTGAAATGCATTTCTATTATTACTCTATAGCTGTACACAGTGGAAAGGGTTAATGCACAGCCAGCTAATACTGAGAGACTTTATGACTTTCTACCCATACAAAGGGGGGGGGGGGGGGGGGCGGTGATACACTGATACACTGACCTTCTGACTGTACGGTTCAACAATGTTGTTTATGTCTGAAGACTTGTTTATATCTGGAAAAAAAATGCTTATTCATTCCCATAGACTTGCAGTGAAGCTTTATACGAGTCTATGATAGACAGGAATTGTAACAATGTTTCTATTTAGGCTGTGATTCTCCACTCCACCCCTCCTACTAGAAGGTTCTGGTTCAGCTAGAAACTGTATACATGGAGAGCACTCAGAAACCCTAGTTGTCTGAAATAGGGACGAGTGCTTAGTAGAAGAGACTCTGCCAGACTGCATGAGTGACTAGAAGAAGATGCTGAGATAAAGACGCTGAGCCACACTAACTCCAGGTTACCGTCCATTGACCAGGTGTCATGGTCTTACCTTCTCACTGTTCTCCTTCGTTTGACATGTGCTGGCGGCCATCTTGGTTTCTGGGTTTCTTGTAGCCTCCCACCCTGCGGCTCCTCCTTCCCACTGGGAGGAGCTGGATGCCTAGCTCATATATATAGAAGGTCTGTGGCTTCAGTTCCTTGCTTGGTCCTCCTGTGTTCACATGCTTCTAAGACTGCTGCTGCTTCTGGTTCTTGATCCTGGCCTCGTCTGACTACCCCGTTGGTTCCTGATCCTGGCTTCGTCTGACTACCCCGTTGGTTCCTGATCCTGGCTTCGTCTGACTACCCCGTTGGTTCCTGATCCTGGCTTCGTCTGACCACCCTCCTGGTTCCTGACCTCTGTCTACGCAAGACCCTGCTTCGGTTTAGCCATCCGTTTGGACTTTTGCTACGGCTTGATTTCCAATAAAGCCTTCTTATTTCCACTCATCTCTGTTGTACGTCTGGTTCATGGTTCCATGACATTAGGACCAAGCCATGAATTCTGACGGTACAGGGCCATCCTCGCTACCTACGCTGGTTGCCAGACTTGATCAGCAGGATCACCTGTTGGGTCGGTTCGCTGTGGCGTTGCAAACCCTGCTTGAACGCACGGCTCATTTCGCTTCCGTTGCCGATGGGTCGGTTGTCGCTCCTGGGCCCGCTCCTACTGCCGCTCCGGTTGTTGCGCCAGAGTCTACCCCGACACCCGTTGCTGCGCCTGCGGTGTCTCGGGGTATGACCGGTTCTGCCCCCCTTCCACAGCGCTTTGGGGGAGAGCCAACTCAGTGCCGAGGTTTCCTTAACCAGGTGGGCATTTATTTCGAGTTGCTGCCACATGCCTTTCCTACTGAGAGATCAAAGGTGGGCTTCTTGATCTCGCTGCTCTCGGACAAGGCCTTGGCCTGGGCCAGCCTTTTATGGGAGAACAACAATCCGGTGGTTGCCGAGTTTTCCGGTTTTGTTGCTTCTCTTCGGAAGGTATTCGATGTGCCGGCTCGTGCTGCCTCTGCTGCGAAGCTCCTTATGTCCATCAGACAGGGTTCACGATCCGTAGCTGAATACGCCATTGAGTTTCGTACCCTGGCAGCAGAGGTGGGCTGGAATAATGAGGCTCTGGTCGCTGCTTTCTCTCATGGTCTCTCGGATGCCTTGAAGGATGAGGTTGCAGCTAAGGACCTACCAGTGGAGCTCGAGTCTCTTATTTCTTTCCTGATTTTGATTGACACCAGACTCAGGGAGAGACCTTCCTTTAAGGAGAGCCTGCGGAGGTCTCCTAACAGATTGGCGCCTATGTTTGCTGTCCCACCCGTGCCTCCCTCTCCTCCCACGCCTCCTGGGGATGACTTGTCTGGGGGTGAACCCATGCAGCTGGGGTTTGCTCGCCTGTCTGAGGGGGAGAGGGTACTCCGGAGACGCGAGGGCCGATGCATGTACTGTGGTCTCGGTGGGCATTTTCGGTTGGCATGTCCGAACCGTCCGGGAGAACGCTCGCACCTGAGGTCCTGTCGGGGGCAGATCTTGGGTGGAGTCTCCTCGTCCCCGGTTTCCCGTGTTGACAAACCACTGATCACGGTTGTCCTCTCCTGGGTCGGGGGCTCGGTGACGACCCAGGCGTTGGTGGACTCTGGTGCTGGTGGTTTGTTCATTGATAGAGTGTTCGTTGCCGCCAATTCCATTCCTCTGCAGCCTCGAGGTTCCCCACTGGCTCTTGAGGCGATAGACGGCAGACCCCTTCTGCCGCCACACGTGACTCATGAGACCCTTCCAGTGGGGATAGCCATTGGTGCCGTTCACAGAGAGTCGGTCTGTCTCCAGGTTATTTCGTCTCCACACTACTCGGTGGTCTTGGGGTACCCCTGGCTCCAGAAGCATAATCCGACTTTCGATTGGAGATCGGTCGAGATCCTCTCGTGGTCACCGCAGTGTGGGGCTAGTTGCATCCATGGGCCTGTCAAGTTGCTGTGTACTTCCTCGGACTCTCTGTGGCCTCCTGAATACGAAGAGTACCGGGATGTATTCGATAAGGTGCGCGCGGTTGCCCTACCTCCGCACCGCCCATACGATTGTGCCATAGAGTTACAATCCGGTGCCGTTCCTCCTCGTGGCAAAGTCTATCCACTGTCGGTAGCGGAGAATGAGGCCATGGAGGAGTACGTGAGGGAGGCGCTTTCACGCGGACACATTCGCAAATCCTCGTCCCCGGCAGGGGCTGGATTTTTCTTTGTGAAAAAGAAGGGCGGCGAGTTGAGGCCTTGCATCGATTACAGGGGTCTCAATCGCATCACGATCAAGAACGCTTACCCGATACCCTTGATTTCCGAGCTGTTCGATCGCCTCAAAGGGGCCACGGTCTTTACCAAACTCGACCTGAGGGCGGCATATAACCTGGTAAGGATCAAGGCGGGCGATGAGTGGAAGACCGCGTTTAACACCAGGACCGGCCATTATGAATCCTTGGTTATGCCCTTTGGGTTGTGCAATGCGCCCGCAGTCTTCCAGGAATTCATCAACGATGTTTTCCGTGACCTGTTGCAGCAGTGTGTGGTGGTCTATTTGGATGACATCTTGGTATATTCTGCATCCATGGAGGCCCACATTCTGGATGTCAGACGAGTGTTGCAACGCTTACGAGAGAACAAGCTGTTCGGTAAGCTTGAGAAATGCGAATTTCACCGATCCCAGGTAACCTTCTTAGGTTACATCATTTCCGCTGAGGGGTTCTCCATGGATCCTGAGAAGGTTTCGGCTGTCTTACAGTGGCCCCAGCCCAGTGGGCTTCGTGCCCTGCAGCGCTTTTTGGGCTTCGCCAATTATTATCGGAAGTTCATCAGGGACTTTTCCATGCTAGCCAAGCCTCTCACGGATCTGACCAGGAAGGGCAGTAATCCTCAGGTCTGGCCGCTCGAGGCCATCCGAGCTTTTGAGGCTCTAAAGTCCGCCTTTGTGTCGGCTCCGATTCTGTCGCATCCCAACCCTGGGTTGCCTTTTGTCCTCGAGGTGGACGCGTCTGAGACGGGAGTAGGCGCCCTCCTGTCTCAGCGTAGAACACCAGAGGGTCCTCTGCTTCCTTGTGGGTTTTACTCCCGGAAACTGTCTTCCGCGGAGTGCAACTATCAGATTGGTGACAGGGAGTTATTGGCCATCGTGCAGGCCCTTAAAGAATGGAGGCACTTGCTCGAGGGCTCGGTGGTTCCGGTTCTCATCCTGACGGACCACAAGAATCTGACCTACCTCTCTGAGGCCAAGAGATTGACACCACGTCAGGCCAGATGGGCTCTGTTCTTGTCACGTTTTAATTACGTGGTCTCCTACCTACCCGGCTCCAAGAACATCAGAGCGGATGCCTTATCACGGCAGTACTCCGAGCTGTCCGGGGAGGAGTCGATTCCGACTACGGTCATACCCCCGAATCAGATCCTGGCCGCTATTCGCACCAGCCTGACCTCTCCTCTGGGTGAGCAGATTTTGGCGGCTCAATCTGGTGCTCCCTCTGGGAGACCCAACGGCAGATGTTTTGTGCCTGAGGAGTTGCGCACTCGGTTGTTGCGAACCTACCATAACTCCAAGGCCGCGGGGCACCCTGGAAAGAATCAGCTGTCCTGGGCGGTTTCACGTCTGTTCTGGTGGCCTTCTCTACGTTCCGACATCTCCGCATATGTAGCGGCATGCTCCGTTTGTGCCCAGAGTAAGTCCCCTCGGCACCTTCCGTTGGGCCTTTTGCAACCCATAGCCACCGGGGAGCGTCCATGGTCACACCTGGGGATGGATTTCATTGTGGACCTCCCTGCATCCCGAGGCCATACGGTCATTCTCATGATTGTGGATCGGTTTTCCAAAATGTGCCACTGTGTTCCTCTCAAGAAGTTACCCTCTGCACAAGAGTTGGCCTCGATTTTTGCCAGGGAGGTCTTCCGGTTGCACGGTTTGCCCAAGGAGATTGTGTCGGATCGGGGGAGTCAGTTTGTGTCCAGGTTCTGGCGCGCCTTTTGCTCCCAGTTGGGGATTCATCTCTCTTTCTCCTCGGCCTACCACCCTCAGTCCAATGGGGCCGCAGAACGATCCAATCAGGCCTTGGAGCAATTCCTTCGTTGCTATGTCTCCGATCACCAAGACAATTGGGTTGACCTCCTGCCTTGGGCTGAGTTTGCCAGGAACACGGCGGTGAACTCTTCCTCTGGGACGTCTCCCTTCATGGCCAATTATGGGTTCCAACCTGCCGTGTTACCGGAGGTATTCTCTCCCCAGGATACTCCGGCTGTGGAGGATCACCTTTCCGTCCTACGTACTTCTTGGGTACAGATCCAGAGGTCCCTTGAGGTCTCTGCGCAACGCCAGAGACTCCAGGCTAATCGCAGACGAGCGCCCGCTCCTTCCTACCAGGTCGGAGACCGTGTATGGTTGTCCACCCGCAACCTCAACCTTCGAGTGCCCACTCCCAAGCTGGCGCCTCGCTTTGTTGGTCCCTTCCGAGTGTTTCGCAGGGTAAACCCGGTAGCCTATGCCCTTGCGCTTCCTCCTGGCATGCGGATCTCCAACGTGTTTCATGTCTCCCTGTTGAAGCCATTGGTGTGTAATCGTTTCACTTCCTCGGTTCCTCGGCCCCGTCCGGTCCAAGTGGGCAATCGTGAGGAATATGAGGTGAGCAATATCCTGGACTCACGCCTGGTCCGCGGTCGGTTGCAGTTTTTGGTCCATTGGCGTGGTTATGGTCCAGAGGAGCGTTCCTGGGTTCCCTCCGCAGATGTCCATGCTCCTGCGTTGCTCCGAGCCTTCCACGCACGCTTCCCTCTGAAACCGTTCCTTACTCCGCGGAGGAGGGGCCCTTGAGGGTGAGGTACTGTCATGGTCTTACCTTCTCACTGTTCTCCTTCGTTTGACATGTGCTGGCGGCCATCTTGGTTTCTGGGTTTCTTGTAGCCTCCCACCCTGCGGCTCCTCCTTCCCACTGGGAGGAGCTGGATGCCTAGCTCATATATATAGAAGGTCTGTGGCTTCAGTTCCTTGCTTGGTCCTCCTGTGTTCACATGCTTCTAAGACTGCTGCTGCTTCTGGTTCTTGATCCTGGCCTCGTCTGACTACCCCGTTGGTTCCTGATCCTGGCTTCGTCTGACTACCCCGTTGGTTCCTGATCCTGGCTTCGTCTGACTACCCCGTTGGTTCCTGATCCTGGCTTCGTCTGACCACCCTCCTGGTTCCTGACCTCTGTCTACGCAAGACCCTGCTTCGGTTTAGCCATCCGTTTGGACTTTTGCTACGGCTTGATTTCCAATAAAGCCTTCTTATTTCCACTCATCTCTGTTGTACGTCTGGTTCATGGTTCCATGACACCAGGGAGCCGTATGACTGAGCCACAGACCCTGGGCCACCAACCTTTGCCTAAGAGAAAGAGGGAAGCACACTCTTTAACTGCTGACCCCGACGCTCTGGACTTATTTTTACCAAACTTCACTATGCCTTTCGGAGAGCAGCAAGTCTTGATGAAACCTCAATGGTGTCCGGCGACCCAGCATAGCTTTGGGGCCACCCCAAATCCAGCCACTGCCAGTACACTTTGTAATGGCCAGGGAAATGTACAGAAAGCTCAATACCATTCAAGGACCTAATCAGCTCCTGCTAACAGTTTATCAGCTGGGTTTCCAGGAGTTGGACCATCCCTGGTCTGATATTGATGACCTATCCTGAGAACGCCATCAATATTAATGTTCCGCAATACCCCTTTATTGTATAGTGATATTGGGTAGACAGAGATGTTCATTGAGAGTCATTGAGATCTTTTCACTTTTCCAAAGCCAGTTCTCACTCAAGAGACACCTCCAATACTCTCAACGTTTAGTCTACTGCAATCAGTCTTCTGCCTCAGATCCATCACCTGGTACTCCAAGCTTGGCCATATAAGCAATCTTTCACCAGATGAACATGTGTAGGCTTATCTGGACTGATTCCTTTAAAGGCTCATTCACACGACCGTGGTTTGGTTCCGCATCCAAGGTGCATTTTTTGCGGCTCGGGTGCGGACCCTTTCACTTCAATGGGTCCGCACGTTGCTCTGTTAAGTGGACCTGCGAAAATTATAGATCATGTCCTATTCTTGTCCGTTTTCCGGACAAGAATAGGCATTTCTATAATGGGCCTTACTTTCCGTTCTGCAATTTGCAGACCGCAAAACACGGCACGGACAGGTGAATGAGCCCTAATTTTGGTTTATGTTAACCCCACTTCTGCCAGCTGAGAGGTCTGTGTGAGATTACAAGCCCTGAAGAATGAGCCTGGCTGCTTTAATCAGTGCAGCTGGTAAGCATATTATTAGCGCACAGATTACGAGGGTCTGGTTGAGTGGTGACGCATTGAGGGAAGCAGCAGACGTGTTGAGTAGGAGAGATACTGGGTGAAATCAATGGGTGGAACTGAGAAGGCTTAGGGAGTGCAGAGAATGTAATGATTGTATTGGGAGAGCTCTGATAAAGGGCTTATAGAAAACCTTCTGAGAGAAGCCAGTGAACTGATAGAAGCCATAAATGATTTGGAGAGGATGGACGAAGGTTCAGAAGAGCTCCATGCAAGAGTAGCTCAGACACCACCAGGCCGACACATGTGCTCACTCATGCTAAGGATCCTCTGTGAATCTGCCTAAATCTGCAAAATGCTATACAAAGTTTAACAAACACAAAAGCCCCAGTATCTGGCGGAAATTTTGGATACAATAAATATTAAAATATGACTGTGCTGGGAATGGCATCTGCTTTGGATCTGTGTCTACAAAGTCTTCGCTGCCGGAGGGTGTTCTTTCCTTTATCAAGACAAAAGCCATGAGCTATAGATTCATCTGCCTGGGAAATGGTTAAGCATGAATATATGAAATGTATGCACATATTTTTTTTATTCAGATTGTGATATTATAAGACAGGGAGCAAAACTGATATTTACAGCTACACAGCAAGGATTATTGTAAAGTCAAAATATTGACAGCAATTATCTTTTCATATAATGATTTCACACGACATTATGCCACAGAATGGAGCAGAGATAAGAAGGAAGAAATTATCTCCTGCTAAGAAATGTATTTAGAATGAGCTGTCAAAGCGAGGGAAGAGAAGTGACAAATACTTTAACTGTAATTTATAAACCACCTCTATGAATATAACTACTAATGCTGCCTCCTATGTACAAGAATATAACTACTATAATACTGCTCCTATGTACAAGAATATAACTACTATAATACTGCTCCTATGTACAAGAATATAACTACTATAATACTGCCTCTATGTACAAGAATATAACTACTATAATACTGCCTCCTATGTACAAGAATATAACTACTATAATACTGCTCCTATGTACAAGAATATAACTACTATAATACTGCTCCTATGTACAAGAATATAACTGCTATAATACTGCTCCTATGTACAAGAATATAACTACTATAATACTGCCTCCTATGTACAAGAATATAACTACTATAATACTGCTCCTATATACAAGAATATAACTACTATAATACTGCCCCCTATGTACAAGAATATAACTACTATAATACTACTCCTATGTACAAGAATATAACTACTATAATACTGCTCCTACGTACAAGAATAAAACTATTATAATACTGCCTCCTATGTAAAAGTATATAGCTACTATAATACTGCTCCTATGTACAAGAATATAACTACTATAATACTGCCTCCAAGTACAAGGATATAACTACTATAATACTGCTCTTATGTACAAGTATATAACTACTATATCACTGCTTCCATGTACAAGAATATAACTACTATAATATGCCTCCTATGTACAGGAATATAACCACTATAATACTGCTCCTATGTACAAGAATATAACTACTATAATACTGCTCCTATGTACAAGAATATAACTACTATAATATTGCTCCTATGTACAAGAATATAACTACTATAATACTGCCTCCTATGTACAAGAATATAACTACTATAATACTGCCTCCTATGTACAAGAATGTAACTACTATAATACTGCTTCTATGTACAACAATATAACTACTATAATACTGCTCCTATGTACAACAATGTAACTACTATAATACTGCCTCCTATGAACAAGAATAAAACTACTATAATACTGCCCCTATGTACAAGAATATAACTACTATAATACTGCCTCCAAGTACAAGGATATAACTACTATAATACTGCTCTTATGTACAAGTATATAACTACTATATCACTGCTTCCATGTACAAGAATATAACTACTATAATATGCCTCCTATGTACAGGAATATAACCACTATAATACTGCTCCTATGTACAAGAATATAACTACTATAATATTGCTCCTATATACAAGAATATAACTACTATAATACTGCCTCCTATGTACAAGAATATAACTACTATAATACTGCCTCCTATGTACAAGAATGTAACTACTATAATACTGCTTCTATGTACAACAATATAACTACTATAATACTGCTCCTATGTACAACAATGTAACTACTATAATACTGCCTCCTATGAACAAGAATAAAACTACTATAATACTGCCCCTATGTACAAGAATATAACTACTATAATACAGCCTCCTATGTACAAGAATATAGCTACTATAATGGTGCTCCAATATACAAGAATATAACTACTATAATACTGCCCCCTATGTACAAGAATATAACTACTATAATACTGCTCCTATCTACAAGAATATACGGTAACTACTATAATACTGCCTCCTATGCACAAGAATATAACTACTATAATACTGCTCTTATGTACAAGAATATATCTACTATAATACTGCTCCTATGTACAAGAATATAACTACTATAATACTGCTCTTATTTGTACAAGAATATAACTACTATAACACTGCCCTCTACATACAATAATAAAATGAACACGAGCAATTAGTAATTTTAAAATGTTATAATATTTTAAAAAGTATTTACTGGCAGTTTTTGTACTTTTTGGAATTTTTATGCTGAAAAATTAAACTCTTGATTTCTGCATAATCATAGAATCCAGAAAAACTTTACAACTCTGCTCTTTCGTATCACAGTCCACAAAAAAAGTTGAAATCAAAGTAAAAACTTTGATTTAAACTTTTTTTGGGCTTGGATACGAAGGAGCAGATTTGTAAAGTTTTTCTGGATTCTATGATTATGCTGTGTGGGGACTATGGGAGACTCTTGCTATGAAGAGCACATTCCATCCAAACTTGTTACATTTTTTATCAAAGGCCTGAGTGAGACTTGTGTAGAAAAAATTAGCAGTAAAACTCATTCTGCATTATCTTAAGAAGACGGCTGGCACATCGCGAGCAGCCGCTGACTGCTGTGTCTATTCCCAATGGGAGGCCCCTCGACTTTTCCCAGGTACATATCACCTGCTTCTGTATTCATATTCTGTACCAGGGATGGATCCGACATATGCTTTGAATGTGAAATGGAAGGCCGGGGCTCGGGGTTAGCAGCCAGACCTGTCAGGTGCTGTAGATGGAAGCAAATCACTTTAACATTATTCTTTTTGATGTAGAAACAAAAGCCTCATGTTCTGCTTCTTCTAGAATGAAACCAGGGAGAGCATAAAAGTCAACAAACACACAAAGAAAAACTTAACACTTTCCCAATATTACAGTTTATTGTTGATTTAGTGGCAGTTTCAGTGACAGGTGAAAAATATTGTGGGAGAGGAAAATTTGAGAAAGGATCTTCAGGGGCGGGACAAGCTCTTCTGGTTCGACTTTTAGAATGCAGTTCAGAGTAAAAATATTTCCACTCTGGAGAACGGAAAACCCATAATGAAATCTATGGATACCAATGCCTTGTTTTTCTTCAGCAGTGCTCGAGAGAGACAACCCCTTTAAAGAGCATCTGTCAGCATGAACAACCCTAGTAAACTAAGAATACTGCCTGGTGGAGTTGTCCATGCTTAGTCCAAGGACTTCTCTCTTGCAGCAATCCAATGGGTGTTGTGACACAGTGAAAGGTTCGGTCTGGGAAAACAGGTATTTTTCTCCCAGCATCTGCTGCTGGGCTGATTTACAGCCAGATGAGGTCAAATACTGGACCGGATTTTAAGTGCCGGTCCGGGTTTTGGCAGCACCTGGCTGTCCTTAAATAGGCAGCTGGGCTCAGAAGCGAGGTCTCTGTGTTGGGATCTGGGAGCCTTGTGTCTGGATGAAGGCTTGCCACCTGTTTGGCATGAAAACAGGTTGGTGCTGCTATCAGCAAGGACTCTTTGAGGCAGAATTGCCGCATGGTGTGAATTACCACCAACACAGCAAGGTGACTTTTTGTTTGATTATGACTGCTTGTTTTGTCACTTGCCTAAAGTGTGAATAAAACACTGAACTTTTTGATCCAAAGAACTTGTTGTTGCCTCTATATTGCGTCCGCCTAATTCTGTCTACCAGAGCGAGTCCCCACAAATGGTGGAGGATGCGGGCAATAGCAGTGAGGCTGGCGTGAACGCAAATATTTTTTGTTTCTGCATTTTTCAGGCACGGTTGTATGTCGTACATTAAACCAGCTGTATTACAACCAGTGCCCCACGACAAAATGGAGGCTGTTGTGAAGGCCCTCATGGAGGCTAATCTGCAGCAGTGAGAGACAAACCTGCAGCAACGCAAGGCTAATAAGCAGCAGCAGGAGACTAACTAGTTGCTGCTACAACATGTGATGGCTTTGCAGGCAGCAGGAGCAACCCTGAGCGTCCATGATGCCTGGAAAGCAGTCCGTGCCGCGATTCCTAAGATGACCCCCGCAGATGACGTCGAATCCTACCTAGCGATGTACGAGAAAGTGGCCATCAGGGAAAAACTACCAGGTGACCAGTGGGCTGAGGTCGTCGCTCCATTCCTAGCATCCGATTGCCAGCGGGTGTATTTCAGCTTGCCAGACGATCAAGCGGCCGACTACCAAAAAGTAAAGGGTGAGATTTAGGTGAATGTATTGGTCCGGGCCCAGCGGGTACATCATTGGGGGTTTAAGCTTGCTGAACCTCCGAGGACTCAGTATTATGACTCACTCCACCTCTTGCAAAAATGGCTACAGCCTGATGTGCTGAGCCACCTTTCTATGCAGGATAGACTATTATCCGATATGTTCTGGAGGGCTTTGCCATACCCTCTCCAGCACTGGATCGGTCAGGCGTCTCCTGGCAATGCCCTTGAGATGGTGGACCTGGTGGAACGCTATGAAGCTACCGGGAATCTAAAGGAGGGCTCTGTTGGGAGGGGGCTCGGCAAACCCAAGAAATCACCCCAGGCCCGGAGATTTGAGCTGATAAAACCAACCTGGGATGTACCCACGGCAGACCTGGCCCTGATAGTCTGCTGGCGGTGTCAGGAGCCTTGCCATCTAAGGGCTGACTGTCCCCATCGGGTTGAGCCTATGGACACTAACTATGGCTACTGTCGCTATATGCCAGGAGGCTGTGTGCAACAGGTACCTCAGAGTGACCGCAACTTCGGTGGAATAGAGGGAGACAACCCTGTTAAGTGTGATGTTGGGAGATGTGGAGGACTAGCGGCAGGGTCCTGAATTGGCAGACCTCAATGTCTCCGGGAATAATTTTGGTACCGCCCAATGTCGGGACCCAACCGTATCCCGCGCCTGGGAAAATAGTTAATAGTAGAAGGTGAACCACAACAACCTGAGGCAAAGTCAGTGTTTCCCCGTTTTGTGGTTCATCAAGATATGTTGCATCGGGTAAACCAACTACGGGGTGAGCCTATTGAACAATTGGTGGTCCCCAAAGCTTATCGCAAGATTGTGTTAGATCTAGCCCACCAACACGTGCTCGGGTGTCACCTGGGGCTGCAGAAAACTCAGGATCGTATTCTACAGCGGTTTTATTGGCCCAGGATATTCAAAGAAGTGGAAGAGTTTTGTAAGTCTTGGCCAACCTGACAGATAACGAGCCCCAGACACATTCCCGTAGTCCTCTAGTACCTCTTCCGATTATCGAAGTACCTTTTGACTGAATAGATATGGACCTCATAGGCCCAGTACCGAAGTCTGCCAGAGGGCATCAACATATCTTAATCATTCTAGACTACTCAACTCGGTACCCAGAGGCGGTGCCCTATGATATACCTCAGCCAAACTCACAGCTAAAGAGTTAATGGAGATGTTTTCCCGAGTAGGACTACCTAAAGAGGTTCTGACCGACCAAGGAACCCCGTTTAAGTTCAAGGTGATGAGGGAACTCTGTAAGTTGCTGCACATAAAACAACTACGGGCGTCTGTTTACCATCCGCAAACGGACGATCTGGTAGAACGGTTTAACCAAACATTCCTAACACACCTATCTCATGTTTGCAGTGTGAGAGGTCCCCCAGGCCATTACTGGGTTCTCGCCCTTCGAACTGCTATATGGCAGACACTCTTACGGTCTCTTGGACAGGGCCAAAGAGGCGTGGGAACAACAACCCACCCCACATAAAAGTGTCATTGAGTACGTAACCCAGATGCAAGATCGGATGGAGACAGTGTTGCCTCTTGTTAGGGAGCATATGGAGGCCGCTCAGCGAGCCCAGTCGAGTCTATAATGGACAGGCTCGGGTCCGGATGTTTAACCTGGGTGATCAGGTTTTGGTTCTGGTGCCGACCGTGGACAGTAAGTTCCTGGCTAGGTAGCAGGGGCCTAACGAGGGACTCGAGAAAATTGGAGATGTAAACTACAAGGTACACTAGCCAGGTTGGCGAAAGCCGAGCAGGTTTACCATGTGAATTTACTCAAACCGTGGAAAGATAGGGAAACCTGTACTCAAGACAGCCCGCGGCCGGGTTTTCTAGCAGAAGAGGTTCCGGCCCCTCTGTCTGATGCAAGAGAGGCGGCTGCCACAGTAAAAATTGCTGACAGCCTCTCCTCTAAACAGACTCAGGAGGCCAGGGAGTTTGTTAGTCGGATGTGTTCTCGGACCGCCCTGGATGCACTTCCATAATCCAGCATGACATTGTCACTGAGCCTCAGGCAAAAGTCCGATTAAAATCATACCGGGTGCCCGAGGCTCGGTGACAAGCCATATCGGAGGAGGTGCTGCTAATGTTGCAGCTAGGCGTCATTGAGGAGTCAAAGTAAGTAGGCTAGTCCATAGTATTGATTTCCAAGTCGGACGGGACGTTGCGGTTTTGTAACAACTTTCGAAAACTTAACGAGGTTTCCAAATTCGATGTGTATCCCATGCCCCAGTTGGATGAGCTCATCAAGAGGTTAGGACAAGCCCGGTATTTTTCTGTTTTGGACCTCATGAAAGGGTACTGGCAGGTGCCCTAACGGAGGCTGCCAAAGAGAAAACTGCCTTCATCACACCTGAGGGGCTGTATCAATATAAGGTCTTACCCATTGGTCTGCATGGCGCCCCCGCCACTTTTCAGCGACTAATGCACATTGTGCTTCGTCGTCGTTGGGACGCTTCAGCTTACCTTGACGATATTGTCATCCACAGCACGGACTCGGAAAGTCACCTACCCAAAGTGCAGGCTGTTGTGGACTCACTTCGGAGAGCTGGCCTAACCGCTAACCCAAATAAATGTGCGATAGGGTTAGAGG
The DNA here is from genome assembly GCF_014858855.1 of Bufo gargarizans. Classification (NCBI taxonomy): domain Eukaryota; kingdom Metazoa; phylum Chordata; class Amphibia; order Anura; family Bufonidae; genus Bufo; species Bufo gargarizans. The sequence goes on from NC_058086.1 coordinate 46,964,708, forward strand.
AGACTAAGTACCTGGGGTATGTCATTGGGTGCGGAGTCATCAAACCTCAAGTGAACAAAATAGAGGCAATACAAAATTGGCCTGACCTGTCACCACTAGGCAAATAAAGTCATTCCTTCGAATGGTGGGCTATTACATGAGGTTTTTTCCCCACTTTTCTACTCTAGACGGGCCCTTGACAGGACTCTTGAAGGGACACAAGTCAGTAATGGTTCGCTGGGATGATCAGGCGAAAGAGGCTGTCTCCGCTTTGAAGTCAGCCCTGTGCGGGTCCCCAGTTTTGGTGACGCCCGACTTCAAAAGGGAGTTTATAGTACAGACCGATGCCTCCGAAGTAGGCCTCAGTGCTGTACTGTCTCAGGGAGTCAACGGGGAGGAGCATCCCGTTGTCTTCCTCAGCCGTAAGATCACCCCAGCCGAGACCCAGTATAGTACAGTGGAGACAGAGTGCCTGGCTATCAGGTGGGCACTCGAGTCTCTCCACTATTATTTATTGGGGAGAAAATTCCGCCTGGTGACTGACCACTTCCCTCTCTAGTGTATGAGCCAGGCCAAAGACAGAAATGCCTGGGTCACCCGATGGTTTCTCTCCCTACAAAACTTTAAGTTTTCGGTGGAACACAGGGAAGGCCAGGTACACTGTCTGGCGTATGTTCACCCACTCAGGGTTGAACAAAGGGGGAGGGGGGGGGTATGTGACACAGTGAGAGTTTTGGTCTGGGAAAACAGGTATTTTCCTCCCAGCATTTGCTGCTGGGCTGATTTTACAGCCAGGTGAGGTCAAATACCGGATTTTAAATGCCAGTCCGGGTTTTGGCAGCACCTGGCTGTCCTTAAAAAGGCAGCTGGGCTCAGAAGACAAGTCTCTGTGTTGGGATCTGGGAGCCTTGTGTCTGGATGAAGGCTTGCTACCTGTTTGGCGTGAAAACAGGTTGGTGCTGCTATCAGCAAGGACTCTTTGAGGCAGAATTGCCACATGGTGCGAATTACCGCCAACACAGCAATAATACTTTTTTTAAACCATAATTATCATCTTTGTCCCTCCCTGCAGGCAGCTGGATTTTTCAGACTGCTTATGAGATGCATGAGGCTGTACAGGGAGTAGTCTGTCGCCTCTCATGTGCATTTTCCTGCATTTGCAACTCTCCATCAACTTGATACCAATTTGGAATGTACTATATATAACTTAAGTTCCTGATGTGAGCAGACCTCTCATCTGTACATGGGGCATGTAGTGACCAGAGCTACTGCTTATACTCAGTCATTTCTCACCTTGGAGAACTGCTTTTATGCCTTAGTCACTCTCTCCCAGTGATTGCCGAGGCTAGGCATCATCACAGTTTCAGTACGCATTCACTGGCAAGAGTTCAATCTATGCATGCACATTAAATCTCATTAGTCTTCCCGCACTTCTTAGATCCGAACTGCACTGATCAAACTCTCACTGGTGCATGTGTGAGATTTCAAATGCAGGCATTGGAACAGTCCCAGTCAGTCACTGGGAGAGGGGGAGGTGTAGGTGAAGCTCCAAGGGGCTAGAAATCACTGGGTGCAAGCAGTAACTCTGGTCAAGTCATCCCATGATGCCACCACGCACATACAGAGGAGATGCCTAATCACATCTAGCAGGACCTTTAGTTATGTATTGGGCCTTCCAAATTAGTAGCAAAATGCTGGAGAGCTGCAGATGCAGTAATAGGCACATGAGAGGCGACAGACGGCACACCGTGCAGCAGCATGCATGCCACAAGCAGTCTGCAAAATCCAGCTGCCTGGGATGATCAGTTAAATAAATGGTCTTATCTACAGAAAATAAGAGGCATCCTTGAGGAGATTTATAGCAGAACATAGGGCTGAGAAGATTCTGCTATAAATAATATGGAACAATGAAGGAGAATTTGTAAAGATTAAAGTAAAATGTATCCCTATTTGTACCTCTTGCATAAATAAGGTCATATAATAAGGTCTTATAAGAAGTTCCACTCCTCCAAGTTTCCATATACAGTGCATTACTTATATCTGACCATGGTGTGTATCCTACTGACAGGTAGAGGGCAAATTAGCATAATGAACTATTTAAATATTCATATTTATAATGGCTCGGAGGCATTCATTGTCCTCACCAGCTTCCGCCACTACTGACCCTATAGAAAGAAGCCCCGATTGTCACATCCAATTAGGCCGGTGGTTAATTTCCAGACATTGATGTTCATCTTTTTGATTCTTTCAACAACTCTGAGGTAACTTGCTGTGACAACATGCTGCTGAGACATGAGAAGTGAGTCACTTCCCCCCCGCCGCCGCCATTGTCAAGAGTCCGTGAAACAGAGCTGCAAGGTAAAAATTGTTGGGTCACTTGAAATGTATGCAAATTTGACATTTCACTACTGTTTAGCATATCTGCACATCAAACTTTTCTTTGCATCTCTTCCGATCCTATTGGTACAAAAGGCTTAAGGTCAGTGGCAAATCCTTGAGCTATGAGGAGACGAGATCCGTGAAAACCTATTGCTAAATATCAGCCCCTCTTGGGTCTTGGCAGATGCTCAGGTGAAGCTGAGGAACATCATGAGGAGGACAGGTTACCTACAGGTTTGATGGAAATGCCCTCACACATGACAAAGGGGACAACCAGAGATGGAAAAGGTTCATCTCCTCTAAGGCAGAAAAATTAAGAAAGTAGCAGAGTTGATGTTCAGGTTAGAAGGACCAAGAGATCGGTGAACTTCTTCTACACCAAAAAGTTAGTCTGGAATCGTTAAAGGGATTGTCCAGTGGGATTTTTTCTTCCTTTGGTCAAGTGTTCAGAGTGGGTTATAAGAGCATATGTCAGGATCAAGTCTATTAATATGCAGGTAGGGTCGACCCTGCAGATTAAAATTATACCTGTCTTGTGAAACCTCAACCTGTGGATCTCCATCTGTCCCAGACCCCTATACAGGCCTTGATCAATACCATGTCCATTTGAAAGGTATAAAAGCTATAAAGACATGCTGGGAGTTGTAGTTTCCCAACAGGTGGAGAGCCTCAGGTCAAGACTTCTGATATTAAGCCTTGATCTACACCATGACCCATATGGATATAATGTGGATCCGACTGAATGGGGAAAATCTTCACAACAAGAGGGAAAGGAACCTCTACATCCCCTCATCATATTCCTTGTGCCAGTTTAGACATATCCCAAGGGGCCCCGATTGTGAACAGTCTTTTAGAGGGGGAAATATATTTGTGCATATACTCTTATTCAGGTTTAGGATCCATTTTTTCATCAGGGGTGTAGGGCATTGCAGAAAATTATAACTAACTTAACAAGCAAATATACAGTAATAATTACAGAATTCTGATTATACAATGCCATATATATGAAATCTAAACAAACAGTTACAAATAAATATACAGTCACAGAAAGAATAAGCTATCAGTGACTCACAAGTAATTTCTTTCTTGGAGTGATTTTCTTCTCTTTTCTCCTCCACCCTGTCCAGATCATCATGACAACTATTCCTGTGTATCACTCAACTCTACAGAGTTTTTAACCCCAATTGTCCTTGTCCACTTCCAAAATTAACCCAAACTTACATTTCCCATATATAAGTATACCTCACACTGGGCCCCTGGAAGAAATGATACCACACTGGGCCCTCTTAACATAACATCACATAGTGCCCCCTGTATATAATAGTACCACCTGAATATAAAGATATCACATTATGCCACTATAATAATAATATTATAATGCTACACAATCTGCCTGCAAGGCCTGTAGGTAAGGACAGACAAGGACAGACAGCCCTACCTACTTGCAGTATAAACCCTACTTGGCAGAACCGAAACTGGACGACGGTCCCTACTCTAAATAAGTGCAGAGACAAACACCAACAGACAACAACCACAAAAGCAAAGACATATGAAAATGGGTCAGAACCAGATGGGCTACCCATTACAAGACAAAAGACAGAGAATGGTCAGAAGACAAGCTTGGGTCAGAAACACAGAGGAATCAGTACACAAACAGGGAACAAGGAACCTAGCTAGTGATCCAAACAAGACTATCACTGGTTATGGTGTATGGCCAGGAAGGGATTTAAATAGAGCGCTGAGTCCCAGGATCAGAACCTGATAGATCTATGACTCGGCGCTCCATTAGTCAGAAACACTAGCACAAAGTAATAGAGCAGCTGAGCAATCAGCCCACTGCTAGTCTACTCCAACACACGCCCTCTGCACGGAGAAGCAGAGCATTTGGGCAGGAACTAAATCAAAATCATGCTCAATTGTAGATACAGTTGAATGCAAGGAATGCAAATCAGATCAACCTCACACTTATACCCAGTTCTGTAAATCGGCAGCTCTAAACGGGTGGTACTATATTATAATGGTATGCTTGTACATAGGGTGCAGTATTATAGCAGTTACATTCTTGTACATAGGAGGCAGTGTTATAGTAGTTATATTCTTGTATATAGGGTGCAATATTATAGTAGTTATATTCCTGTACATATGAGGCAGTATTATAGTAGTTATATTCTTGTACATAGGAGCTGTATTATAGTAGTTATATTCCTGCACATATGAGCAGTATTATAGTAGTTATATTCTTGTACATAGGAGGCAGTATTATAGTAGTTATATTCTTGTACATAGGAGGCAGTATTATAGTAGTTATATTCTTGTACATAGGAGGCAGTATTATAGAAGTTATAGTCTTGTACATAGGAGCAGTATTATAGTAGTTATATTCCTGCACATATGAGCAGTATTATAGTAGTTATATTCCTGCACATATGAGCAGTATTATAGTAGTTATATTCTTGTACATAGGAGGCAGTAGTATAGTAGTTATATTTTTGTGCATAGGAGGCAGTATTATAGTAGTTATATTCTTGTGCATAGGAGGCAGTATTATAGTAGTTATATCCTTGTACATAGGAGCAGTATTATAGCAGTTATATTCTTGTACATAGGAGCAGTATTATAGTAGTTATAGTCTTGTACATAGGAGCAGTATTATAGTAGTTATATTCTTGTACATAGGAGCAGTATTATAGTAGTTATATTCCTGCACATATGAGCAGTATTATAGTAGTTATATTCTTGTACATAGGAGCAGTATTATAGTAGTTGTATTCTTATACATAGGAGGCAGTAGTATAGTAGTTATATTCTTGTACATAGAAGCAGTATTATAGTAGTTTTATTATTGTACGTTTAAAATGAATACAAGTGGTATTAAGTCTCGTGTCTTCTATGTTGTGTAGCATTCTGCACTATACTTGTTATTTCTATTTATAATTGCTGCTATTAGTACTTAATACAAATGAACTGAGCAGATTTATTTCTATATTATTAAATGTAAGATAAATATTTCCGATGCTCGGTACACAAGCTGCTCAGGTCTTCTTCATGTTTCAGCACAAATGTAGAAAGTCACCAATATTTTGACACTTTTCCTGCCCGGCTCTGATACCAGCTGGCTGTGACTTCCCATCTGCATTTTTCTTCTGTATTTTAAAGACTGGTTTGATGCCAATGCACTGGACCTCATCCATTTACTGCTTTTTAAAACTGAAGTTTTAGCCAACTCTAACGGCCATTTTTCATGGGAATGGAGAAGCTGCCGCGGCTCTATCAACGTTACTGCTGAAAATGAATTCATGCATTAGCTGAAGAAACAGCAATTTACATTGAAATGAACTGCCTGCGTCACACCGGGATCACAGTCTAATAAACGTGTCCATTCAAGCTACAGACCATTTATAAATATCATGCTCCTGTAGTAATGATGATGATAATAATAATAATAGCAAGTTATTTTTATTAAACATCAGAAGAATGCTGTCACAGGTGAATCAATGACCATTGAGATGCCTTGCCAAATAGATTTTTGTTCCCCCCCCCCCCTCAAAAATAGATGTTTTTTTCATTAATATTATAAATAAGAATAACTTAATAACTATATAATAACACAAAATCATTGGTGTTTAACAGACAGCAGGAATTCTTTGTCAAATTTGTACCAATTTTTTTAACTGTATTTATTTATTGTTACAAATGTTACAGATTTCACCTTTGCACTTCCTGAATTGCTGCATGATAATATGTTCCCTAAAATCGGTTCATGGATTTGGTTTTAAGATCCCCATTTTATTATACTGTACTATAAGTTTTTGCTGATTTTTAGTCCGGAATCTGCACTGAAAAATCTGCAACAATTCTGCAATGTTTGAATGTAGGCCAAATATATTAATACTAAATATAATAATACATTTTTGTAATGAGAATGTCTATGTTTTTGCAGTGTATTGGCCATAGAATGCATTAAGAGAAATTAATTGCCTATTATTTCACAAGGATTACAATGAAACGTTGCAGATCGATTTGTCCAGCGAATCCAAATGTCCTTTTTATAGCCTTGATATATTTACAAGGTTGTCTGGTTTAGAGCAGCTACAAAGAACATCTCTCACCCTGGAGGAGCCAACATGTCCATCTGTACACCAACAGCCTAAATACCGCAGGAGTTTGCGTTCGGCTGCTTCTCGGCATATTTGCTGGGTAGCGGTCGAATCTCCGTCGGTCCCTATTATACTGGGACCAGACAGTATCTTGGCAGCGCACGGTATTGGTCGGTATTCACGGATCTGGCAGGCTGTTCCTGGCCGGATCTGCTTACCGGAAAGGAGAAACAGGCCTTATATATGGCTCACGATAAGAAAAAATGTAGCCATACTAACCTCCACTGATCCCCTGCTGCTACTGTTCCAGCGCTGTGCCGGGCCCTGCTGCTCTCCACCTCCTGGGTTTGGGCTTCCAGTGGAGGAAGGTCACCACTACTGAGTAGGCATCTGCAGGCATTTCCTTCGTGTTGAGCCAGGAGCTAGCACTTGGCTGTTTTTGGAAGCTCCATAGCCAGGGACCGACTGGTAACCTAAAATGGCCCTGGAAAAAAAACTAAAAGTGGCCCTATGTTGTAGGTGGGTCTAAATTGACAGAAGCTGGGGCAACACAAGTAGAAAGGGCCGACATATGTAGGCAAGGACACCAGAAGCAGTCGGAGCCTGCAATACCATAGTGCAGAACAATATACCGCCCCAGCTCATTTATAGGGTACCCTTTCTAGAAAAGGGATTGTGCAAAGCAGAGGACCCCATCAATGCAGCAACAAGTTGCAGTCTAAACATTAAATCATAATCGGCTGCTGAGGCCGACATGACACAGACAGAAACGAAGCAGTTCTTGCAGTGATGGAAAGCGATGCTATTATTTATTCTGCCCTGTATACCGCTCCTGGATCGCTGTTGACTCGGATATTAATCAAACATGCCTGGAAAGTGCCCCCCAGCATGCCAAGGATTGGACCACCATTGCAATTCAACCCTCTGGCTGCAAGCTCGCTGATTAAAAAGCAAACAGCCAGCAGTGGTGCGCCATCGCCGTCCGAGCGCCTGCATCGGGTTTAATTTTCTTGATTGTTCCATACACTATTCATGAGTTCTATAATATTCCAAACTGTAATTTCCACAGATTAATTCTTGATAATTATGCGGCATGTGAACCCACGCACGAGATCCCTTCTTCCATGGGCTCCGTCCCGAGGCGGAGAAGGCAACGTTTTCTGATTTCAACTGGAAAACAAACTAATTATGTGGAAATATGTTAATCCATTGTGCTGCGGGGAGCGGCCTTTGTCTGTGCAGCAATGTTCCGGGTGCAGGGCGCGCGCTGTTATTTCTTCCAGGAGGAGCTGCCCTTTCTTAATACATGAACATTATTGACTGGCCGCGGATTCTTTACTTCAAATAAAGACCATTTGCATAATTCGCTATTACTTCCGTCTGGTGAGAATGTGCAGGATATTCCGGGAACAGACGGCGGCAGCGGCCTCCCCATGATCGGGGCAGACAAGGCTCGTGTCAGGGCGCAGCGGCCTGTTCACTCCTATCTATGTCCCTGTCACCTGAGGTTTATACGCAGTGATCGTCCCCCTGATATTAGACTATTAGCAGCTATCTGCCTCTCATTAGTATGTGCACCGAGGCCGGGAGGGACTCTAAACCAACCTACAACAGCTATTATCTATCTATCTATCTATCTATCTATCTCATATCTATCTATCTATCTATCCATCCGTCTATCTATCTATCTCATATCTATCTCATCTATCTATCTATCTATCTATCTATCTATCTATCTATCTATCTCATATCTATCTCATCTATCTATCTATCTATCTATCTATCTATCTCATATCTATCTATCTATCTATCTATCTCATATCTATCTATCTATCCGTCTATCTATCTATCTCATATCTATCTATCTATCTATCTATCTATCCATCCGTCTATCTATCTCATATCTATCTCCGAGGCCGAGGAGTGACTCTAAACCAAGTTACAACAGCTATTATCTATCTATATCCTATCTATCTATCTATCTATCTATCTATCTATCTATCTCCTATCTATCTATCTATCTATCTATTATCTATCTATCTATCTCATACCTATCTATCTATCTATCTATCTATCTATCTATCTACTAACGCAGATAGAGCAGCAGCACAGTCAGTGTGAACAGGGTGCAATTCCTCAAGGCAGGTTTCTCCTCCACTGTAGATACATCCAAAGAACGAGGCAGCGCTCCAAATATGCGTGAAAGGGTGATGACCCCAAATTTTATTCCCCAGGCAACGTTTCGGCCTACTCAATGAGGTCTTTGTCTATCTCTCTATAAATCTCATATCTATCTATCTACAGGTATCTTCTATCTTCTATCTATATCTATATATCTATTATCTATCTATCTATCTATCTATCTTTCTCCTATCTATCTATCTATCTATCTATCATATCAAATCAAATATCTATCTATCTACAGGTATCTACCTGTCTATCTATCTATCTATCTATCTATCTATCTATCTATATCTATCTATATCTATCTATCTATCTATCTATCTATCTCATATCTATCTATCTATCTATCTATCTATCTATCTATCTCATATCTATCTATTATCTATCTATCTATCTATCTCATATCTATCTCATATCTATCTATCTATCTATCTATCTCATATCTATCTATTATCTATCTATCTATCTATCTAATATCTATCTATCTATCACATGGGTGAATAAAAGTACTATACATTCTTTCACCTTATGGAACTGCCGTAATCTTTTTTTCTTTTAATTTCATTGCGTATTTTTGGATACATCTGAACTGCTGGCACTCCTCTTTTTTGTTATTGACAGTGCCGCCCTGATTTTCGATCTCTCTATCACCTATTTAATCTATCCATCTAAAGCAGTGCAGTTTATGAGGTTTTTCTTGCAGATTGTGCTATGTTTCCAGTTCAAATCTGCAGCAAAACCCACATGTATTTGGGGATTTTGTTGTGGATTTTAAAGCAGATTTTCCCCAGATCTCATTTTTCTAATTGCAAAGGGTGAAATCTACTGAAGAAACAATTGATCTGCTGCTTATTTCAAGATCCGCACCACAATTTCTGTCAATTTCCGCTTGAAAGCTTTTCACACTGTGCAGATGGGATTTTGAAAGTCTCATCTACGTAGTTGGTTCTGTATTATTTTGCAGATTTTCCATGTAACACGCACTGCATATAACCTAATAGTCTTGTGCATGCTGACCGGCAGACAAGTGCTAACATGGTTATTCCCATATTTTTCTGATTTCGATGGCAAGTAAGCGTGATGTGACCATGTGTACCATCAGGGAGGCATCTGATTGGTTACAAATGTATTCTGCTGCAGGACAACAACCCCAAACATCCAGGAAATGTCATTAAGAACTATCTCCAGTATAAACAAGAGCACAGAGCCCTGGAAGTGATGATATGGCCCCACAGAGCCCTGATCTTAACATCATCCAGTCTGTCTGGAGTTACATGAAGAGACAGAAGGATTGAACAAGCCTACATCCAGAGAAGATCTGTGCTTAGTTTGGAGAAAACTCTCCGTCTTGAAAGCATTCTTACTTTTCAGCATTTTTCCTTCCCCTAAAGGTTTTGCACAGTACTGTATATATTAGTGAATGTCCACTGCATAAAGCAAATGTTTTTCCTTTTAATTTTATTATGATTTCTTTATATTTGTAAATATTTGCACAAAATGATACATAGTGTCTCTTTGTATCACCAGCCGCAGTGGCAGAGCACTCTACTCTTGACTGGAGGGGTCGCTTTGGTTTGTCACACAGGGGCTGACAAATATTTTGGTCACTGTTCAGCTTATATTAAGACTTGAAGTGTTTTGTCTTTGATCTTGCTGCTGAGTTGAAGGAAAGTATGCTGCAGATATTAGGAAACAAATGCCGGCTATTATATCTCCAACACACCATATTGCACCAAGGACGCATCTGCGATATATAACACCTCCTTTAGGAAAAATGCTGCAATCCCATATGTCAGCCCAAACTAAAAACAGCAAACAGACCCTTATCCCGTAGGTTGCATGTCTATAAATGTTACGATATTGAAGCGCGCATAAAGGCAAGCATCTTCGTATTAATCCTATATGTTCAGGGGGGAGGGGGTGCGATATATTTACTCTGTGCTGCATTGTAGCTTATGTCACCTCCATCATTGTCAGAAATATTTTTGCAGTTAAAATGAGAAATTTGGAGGAATAAAAATAAATTTTCCAATATTTTAGTACTCATGGTCTATCCTCTGGAGAGGTTTGAGAAGGCAGTGGTGCTCGCAGTAGTGCCGCGGCCTTCTCGTAGCTTTCCCTAGGCCAGTGATGACATCGTTCATCGGTCACATGGCCTAGGCACACCTCAGCCTCATAGAAGTGAATGGGGCTGAGCGTGATACCAAGCATGGCCGCTATACAATGTACGTTGCTGTGCTTGGTGAGCTGCGAGAAGGCCGCGGTGCTCACAGGAGCGCCAGTGCCTTCTCAAACAGATGATCGGCGGCTAATCAGTAGAGTTGGCTTTCAATACCATATCTACACTGTCGACACCCAAACTCTTGTTGCTGCCTTGATTCATTCTCGTCTTGACTACTGCAACACATTACTAAACTCTTCCCCATTCAGTCTGTCCTAAATGCTGCAGCCAGGCTCATCTGTCCATCCAACCGCTACACTGATGCTACTAGCCTGTGCCAGTCACTTCACTGATTGCCCATCCCCCACAGAATACAGTTCACACTTCTCACCCTCACCCACAAAGCTCTCCACAGTGCTGCACCTCCATACATCTCCTCCTCATATCCATCTACCACCCTACTCGTGCTCCCCACAGTGCTGCACCTCCATACATCCCCTCCCTCATCTCCATCTACCACCCTACTCGTGCTCTCCACAGTGCCGCACCTCCATACATCTCCTCCCTTATCTCCATCTCCCACCCTACTCCTGCTCTCCACAGTGCCGCACCTCCATACATCTCATCTCCATCGACCACCCTACTCGTGCTCTCCACAGTGCTGCACCTCCATACATCTCCTCCCTCATCTCCATCGACCACCCTACTCGTGCTCTCCACAGTGCTGCACCTCCATACATCTCCTCCCTAATCTCCATCTACCACCCTACTCCTGCTCTCCACAGTGCTGCACCTCCATACATCTCCTCCCTCATCTCCATCTACCACCCTACTCGTGCTCCCCACAGTGCTGCACCTCCATACATCTCCTCCCTCATCCCCATCTACCACCCTACTCCTGCTCTCCACAGTGCTGCACCTCCATACATCTCCTCCTTCATCTCCATCTACCACCCTACTCGTGCTCTCCACAGTGCTGCACCTCCATACATCTCCTCCTCATCTCCATCTACCACCCTACCCATGCTCTCCCCAGTGCCGCACCTCCATACATCTCCTCCTCATCTCCATCTACCACCCTACTCCTGCTCTCCACAGTGCTGCACCTCCATATATCTCCTCACTCATCTCCATCTACCACCCTACTCATGCTCTCCCCAGTGCTGCACCTCCATACATCTCCTCCCTCATCTCCATCTACCACCCTACTCGTGCTCTCCACAGTGCCGCACCTCCATACATCTCCTCCCTCATCTCCATCTAGCACCCTACTCCTGCTCTCCACAGTGCTGCACCTCCATACATCTCCTCCCTCATCTCCATCGACCACCCTACTCCTGCTCTCCACAGTGCTGCACCTCCATACATCTCCTCCCTCATCTCCATCTACCACCCTACTCGTGCTCTTCACAGTGCCGCACCTCCATACATCTCCTCCTCATCTCCATCTACCACCCTACTCCTGCTCTCCACAGTGCTGCACCTCCATATATCTCCTCCCTCATCTCCATCTACCACCCTACTCGTGCTCTCCACAGTGTTGCACCTCCATACATCTCCTCCCTCATCTCCATCTACCACCCTACTCGTGCTCTCCACAGTGCTGCACCTCCATACATCTTCTACCTCATCTCCATCTACCACCCTACTCCTGCTCTCCACAGTGCCGCACCTCCATTCATCTCCTCCTCATCTCCATCTACCACCCTACTCCATACATCTCCTCCCTCATCTCCATCTACCATCCTACTCGTGGTCTTCACAGTGCTGCACCTCCATATATCTCCTCCCTCATCTCCATCTACCACCCTACTCGTGCTCTCCATAGTGCTGCACCTCCATACATCTTCTACCTCATCTCCATCTACCACCCTACTCCTGCTCTCCACAGTGCTGCACCTCCATACATCTCCTCCCTCATCTCCATCTACCACCCTACTCCTGCTCTCCACAGTGCTGCACCTCCATACATCTCCTCCTCATCTCCATCTACCACCCTACTCCTGCTCTCCACAGTGCTGCACCTCCATACATCTCCTCCTCATCTCCATCTACCACCCTACTCGTGCTCTCCACAGTACTGCACCTCCATACATCTCCTCATCTCCATCTACCACCCTACTCCTGCTCTCCACAGTGCTGCACCTCCATACATCTCCTCCCTCATCTCCATCTACCACCCTACTCCTGCTCTCCACAGTGCTGCACCTCCATACATCTCCTCCCTCATCTCCATCTACCACCCTACTCTTGCTCTCCACAGTGCTGCACCTCCATTATCCATCTCCTCCCTCATCTCCATCTACCACCCTACTCCTGCTCTTCATTCTGTTAGCGACCTAAGATTAATAACCTCCATAATTCGTACCTCTCACTCTCCTCTTCAAGACTTTTCTTGAGCTGCACCTACTCTCTGGAATACTCTGCCCCGGAATACTAGGTCAATCCACAACTTCCCCACCTTCAAACGTGCCTTAAAAACACATCTTTTCAGGCAGGCTTATCAAGCTACTTAAACTGACTATTCCCCAACTAAACCTCCCCCCACCAACTCCTCTGGCCTGAACTCGATCCTCTAGTAGTCCCAAACCCGAAGCAGATCGGCCGACACCGCTCTTGTCAGTTCAATAATGTCTCAAATCCTACTTATCACAATCAACTACCTTTTGTGTCACCCCCAATTCCTCATAGATTGTAAGCTCTTGTGAACAGCGCCCTGACTCCTAGTGTTTCAGGTACATATTATCCAGTTATATTTGTTTTGTACATGAACCCTATGAATTTGTAAAGAACCGCGGAATATGGTGGCGCTATAGAAATAAATTTTATTATTATTTTTTTAAATGACAGACCACTGAAATCAACTCACCTGTGTCTACTTTATACTGCCGTTAGTATTGACAGCATAAAGTTGATGACAGGTTCCCTTTAAGAGAATTGTGAGAATATTTGTATAATATGGGCAGTATGGTAGCTCAGTGGTTACACAGTTGCCTTCTAGCATGTAGGACCTGGGTTCAAACCTGATCAAGAGCAACGATCTGCATGGTGATACATGCTCTTCCGTGTTTATGTGGGTTTCCTCCCATACTTCAAAAGCACAATGATGGGGAATTTAGATAATGAGCCCCACTGGGGCCAGCCAGTGGTTATATTATCTGTAAAAGTGCAGCTACATAAGCAAGAGAGGAATAATTCCTGTGAACAAAGGGCCCCATAGAAAACTTAGACCTTGGTCTATCTCTGTCTGTATGGGTGTCCTCAAGTGCCCCTGTGCAGATGCTTGCTCGTGGCAGACCGCACTTGACCCTGATTGTCTAATGTAAGGACACAATGAACCCATTTTAAACTGTTCATATTTCAGAAGTAAATCCCAAACTCGTCAGGATCCCCCTGGACCCAGCAAATGTTTGCATTAACATTGGCTCAGTAGAACTGTTCAAGGTCCAGGCGTTATCTGCAGGATCCAGACTGTTAAAGAAAGATATAGTATAGTTGGCTCAGATTTACTAATGTGCTTCTACACTTTTATCCCGATATGCTAAAAAATGGGCATGGCTTATTAGAAAGTGAGCAGGGCTTTACCGGAAAAGGGGCAGGGCTTAGCATGCACCATTATGCGCAAAAATCTGTCTCAAGGTAATCCAACCAATAGTTGGTATAAACTTGAGGAAAACAAAAGCGTCTATGTCTGCAACAGATTTAACAACCAGCCTGAACCCCGGAGATAAATCTGGGCCAATATGTCCAGACAAGACTCTGAGCCGATACATTTTACCTGCACTAATACCAAGTGACAATCTATCAGGACAGGAGGGGATTGTAACAAACCACCAGCTGTGATAATGTTAAGTCATTGTAAGTTGTAGCATCTGGGTGTAAAGAAGTGTGTTTTCATATACTGACTGCTAGCAGAGATTTTGAGAATGGAGAGAAATTGAAAAACAAATGATATAAGAAGGAAGCAGAAAGTTGCAGAACTTTTTTAACTCTTTGAAAAATGACAAACTTTACAAATAAAGACACAGACATTTATGGAATAAATCTAGAACAGGCATCCTCAAACTGCGGCCCTCCAGCTGTTGTAAAACTACAACTCCCACAATGCCCTGCTGTAGGCTGATACCTATCGGCTGTTCGGGCATGCAGGGAGCTGTAGTTTTGCAACAGCTGGAGGGCCGCAGTTTGAGGATGCCTGATCTAGAATATGATTTTGACAATAGCGAACTGCACTCATTATACAACTAGTGCAGTCACTGTGTACATACATTACATTACTTATCCTGTACTGATCCTGAATTACATCCTGTATTATACTCCAGAGCTGCACTCACTATTCTGCTGGTGCAGTCACTGTGTACATACATTACTTATCCTGTACTGATCCTGAATTACATCCTGTATTATACTCCAGAGCTGCACTCACTATTCTGCTGGTGGAGTCACTGTGTACATACATTACTTATCCTGTACTGATCCTGAATTACATCCTGTATTATACTCCAGAGCTGCACTCACTATTCTGCTGGTGGAGTCACTATGTACATACATTACTTATATCCTGTACTGATCCTGAATTACATCCTGTATTATACTCCAGAGCTGCACTCACTATTCTGCTGGTGGAGTCACTATGTACATACATTACTTATCCTGTACTGATCCTGAGTTACATCCTGTATTATACTCCAGAGCTGCACTCACTATTCTGCTGGTGCAGTCACTGTGTACATACATTACATTACTTATATCCTGTACTGATCCTGAATTACATCCTGTATTATACTCCAGAGCTGCACTCACTATTCTGCTGGTGCAGTCACTATGTACATACATTACTTATCCTGTACTTATCGTGAGTTGCATCCTGTATTATACTCCAGAGCTGCACTCACTATTCTGCTGGTGGAGTCACTGTGTACATACATTACTTATCCTGTACTGATCCTGAGTTACATCCTGTATTATACTCCAGAGCTGCACTCACTATTCTGCTGGTGCAGTCACTGTGTACATACATTACTTATCCTGTACCGATCCTGAGTTACATCCTACATTATACTCCAGAGCTGCACTCACTATTCTGCTGTTGTACATAAGGTGACCTTTTAACAACACTGACTAGCTCCTCTTCCAGATCAGTGACACTTTACATTTTTTGCAGGTTTCACTATGTTTTTAAACAGGAAATAATAAATAGATTTATTGCGGCGGATTCCGCGCAGACATTATTAGTGCTGCGTTCCTCAGACCTCATGGAATATTTCTTGTGTCGTTATTTTGCTGTACGTCTTGTGACATTTGGGGGGGGGGGGGGATGTTGGATACAACAGAGAGAGCCTCTCACAGGACGCCGTCTGCCTGGACTTTTGCGCTGGTATAATGTTGACTTTGGTAAAGTCATATTTTCTTTCCCCTCCTGACAACGTGCGGTATAAATCCTGACTACTTTTCTCCCAGCAGTGCAATTTCGAGCTCATAAAATTGAGTGGAACATTACAGGCGCCACTGCGGAGACGTTAAAACTCTGCCGCCCCATAGCAGGGCTGATTGTGTCTCATGCAGCCGTGCTGAGTTTGCCATTTTGTGAAGGTGATGATGCGCCCCCCCCCCAGTGCTTGTACTGATTGCTCCCTCCATCCAGTTTCCATGACCAGTGGGGCACCCCCCCCCCCCCCCCATTATTCTAGTAACGCTATTCCAGTGGAGAGTCCTGTAGAGCTTCTCACCCCTCAGTAGCAAAGGGCATGGGATCCAACCTGGGCTGGGCCCCTTCTCTCCACGGGCCCTGTACTAACCCATGGTCTGGCTCACAAGTTTGTACATCTTTGTGTGCGGCTTACATAGGGCTGCTGGATTATTTTAACTCCACATCGCCCATGCATTTTTTTATGATGCAGAAAAGAAAAAAAAAAACATGAATGTCAATAGGAGACCCAGAACACGCTGCAATTTTAAAGAAATGACCCAAAATGAACCCACCTGAAGGACGAAAAAAAGCCCACTACAAAAAATGCATTCAATATTTCCCATAGACTGACGTGCGTCATCTGCAGCTGCCATTTATCGCCTAAAAATTCTGCACGAAAATGGAAGCAAAAGAACGCAAAAAGTAAAAAAAAAAAGCTCTTTGAGAGATTTCATGTACACGACCATATGTATTTAACGGTGCGCAAAACACGGATCTGCGAGAAAAAAAAATTATGACTTTTGTGTGATGTCCGTGTTACATCAGTTTTTTTTTTGCGGATCCATTGTAACAATGTCTGTCTGTAAAACAGACAAGAATAGGACATGTTCTATTTTTTTCCGGAACGGACTTGCAGAGATATGGATATGGAATTCACACAGAGTCATTTCCGTTATTTTTTTCTATGGGACACCCGTTCAAATTAATGGTATCCTATATGGGCCACAAAAAAAACGGACACGGACAAAAAATACGTTTGTGTGCATGAGCCCTAAAAGTGATTATAATCTTAGAGGTAGCAGAGCTGAGTGTCCTACAACACCTCATAGCCGTGCCGAGCTCCTTTAATGAGATCTCAAAAAGTTTTTTTAGTCAAATTCGGCTCTGCTACATCAGTATACAAAAAAACTCCTGCTTGATACAAAATATCAGCCTGTCTTAGGCCAGATGGTTGTAGCCTTTAATACGGAGAGCTGCTGGAAGCTTTTCATTTCCTCCCATAAGCAGTCAGGCAGCTCCCTCTAGCACCGAGTCTTGGCTTGCACCGCCATGGCCGACATAAATCTCCAGTAATATCAACCTCCGTCGGAGTCCTGGGCCTTGTCTCCTGCGCTGACGACATTACTGTGTCTTTTTCTCTCCTTTTTATTAAATTTTTTTTTCTTTCTAATTTAATCACAGACCCAACTGGCAGTCCTGCCTCGCAAAATGAGAATCCAGAGGGAGGAGGCTCCGAAATGTTAAGTCCAACAGAAGCTCATTAGCATTTCCTTGCAGCCAACCATCTCTAAGAGGCAGCACAGCTGCGCCACCAAACAGGACATGCTGACTTGCATATTTGCTGTGCCACCTGAGGTGCCCAGGGGCTGGCACCTGCTATTTGGCTCCATCCATGCCAACCCCCCCCCCCCCCCTTGACTTCATAGGAAAGAACTGATTTTGGAACCTTGCACCGTGAGATAATAACAGGCAGGAGAAAAGATTCAATAATGTCCCAGAGTTCAGGAGAGAGGGAAATTAGGAGCAGAGTAATTACGAAAATCACATCCTGCCACCTAACGTCTGGCTATTTACATACATATTATTGGAGAAGAAAGTCCCAGAACCATAGACACAGGGCAGCCATAACATTAAGACCCATGGATAACATTGTAGCAAGTCAATCATATGGTGGATCTGGAG
Organism: Bufo gargarizans; assembly: GCF_014858855.1. Classification (NCBI taxonomy): domain Eukaryota; kingdom Metazoa; phylum Chordata; class Amphibia; order Anura; family Bufonidae; genus Bufo; species Bufo gargarizans. Next base: position 46,982,880 of record NC_058086.1, read on the forward strand.
ACAATGGCACCAGAGGTGCACCTAGCCCTTCTGCTGACCGCCTCTTGCCCCTACCTGGTGCTGCCTTAGGCGATCGCCTCACCTGGCCTCATTGGTGGTGCACCCCTGAATGGCGCCTGTCCTGGGTTGGATATATTAGGAGACAAGTCAACAGTCAGAGTTTGAAGTCGATGTGTTGGAAGCAGGAAACATGAGCAATCGTAAGGATGTGAGCAACACGAATAAGGGCCAAATGGTGATGTCTAGAGGCTTCGGTCAGAGCATCTCCAAAACGGCCGGTCTTCTGCGGAGTTCCCAAAATCCAGTGGTTAGTGTCTACCACAAGTGGTCTAAGGGAAAACAACCAGTAAACTAGTGGCTGAGTCATGGGGACCAAGGCAAAAACTCATTGATATGTTTGGAGGGTAACGGCTAGCCCGTCTGGTCCGATCCCTCCGAGGAGCTACTGTAAAGCAATCCACTAAAAAAGTCGCTGATGGCGATAGAAATGTATCAGGACACATTGGGTGTCGCAGCTTTCTGTGTATAGAGCGGTGTATCCAGAGACCGTGGACCTATGTCCACTGCCGAAGGTGTCTACACTGGGCATCAGAACGGAACCACGGAGCAATGGAAGAAGGCGGCCTGGTCTGATGAGTACGGATTTCGGCTGTTAACATTTGCTGGTTGGTGGCACAAAAGGGACTTAGAAAACATTAAGCATCTGGATTTCATGTTACAGGTGAATGCAGTATATAATAACATAGAATGCTGTGCATGATTATCCTATACAATAACCTATGAACACAATCTAATAGAGAAATGTTGCAATATCAACTTGTTGTACTCGCCATGTAATATTCTGATTATAACTCTTACTGCACTTTGGCTGCACAAATACCATATTTAAATATTTTCTCCTGGACTCATTTTTGCTCCCTGCAGATTAATGAGGGGTAAGAAAATCTAAAACATCAATAACATAGTGTTATAATATGTACAAGAATATAACTAAATGACTCAGATGATACTGTTCGTATTCACAATCTGTCCATCCCTGCATATAAGAGGCAGTATTATATAGTAGTTATATTCCTGTACATAGGAGCAGTATTATAGTAGGTGTATTCTTGTACATAGGAGCAGTATTATAGCAGTTATATTCTTGTATATAGGAGCAGTATTATAGTAGTTATATTCTTGTACATAGGAGGCAGTATTATAGTAGGTATATTCTTGTACATAGGAGGCAGTATTATAGTATAAAAAAGGTCAAAGATTTGAGCAGCTCTCACCTGCCGAGGATTCCACTGTGTAGCATGGAACAACTCCTTCACCCGAATCAGGAGAAATACTGCGTATGAAGAAAAAAGAGGGATTTTGTCCAGCTTGTAGTTGTGTTAATCCAAAGGCTTTTATTCAATAATCACGTGAGTATAAAATCCAGGTACAAGAAAGCAGGTCTACATGTTTCGGGCACAATTCAATTTTAGCCCTTACTCACGTGATTATTGAATAAAAGCCTTTGGATTAACACAACTACAAGCTAGACAAAATCCCTCTTTTTTCTTCATACGCAGTATTATAGTAGTTATATTCTTCTACATAGGGAGCAGTATTATAGTAGGTGTATTCTTGTACATAGAGGGCAGCACTATAGTAGTTATATTCTTGTACATAGGAGCAGTATTATAGTAGTTATATTCCTGTACATAGGAGCAGTATTATAGTAGTTATATTCTTGTACATAGGAGGCAGTATTATAGTAGTTATATTCTTGTACATAGGAGCAGTATTATAGTAGTTATAGTCTTGTACATAGGAGCAGTATTATAGTAGTTATATTCCTGTACATAGGAGGCAGTATTATAGTAGTTATATTCTTGTACATAGGAGGCAGTATTATAGTAGTTATATTCTTGTACATAGGAGCAGTATTATAGTAGTTATAGTCTTGTACATAGGAGCAGTATTATAGTAGTTATATTCTTGTACATAGGAGGCAGTATTATAGTAGTTATATTCTTGTACATAGGAGCAGTATTATAGTAGTTATATTCTTGTACATAGGAGCAGTATTATAGTAGTTATATTCTTGTACATAGGAGCAGTATTATAGTAGTTATATTCTTGTACATAGGAGGCAGTATTATAGTAGTTATATTCCTGTACATAGGGGGCAGTATTATAGTAGTTATATTCTTGTACATAGGAGGCAGTATTATAGTAGTTATATTCTTGTACACAGGAGGAGTATTATAGTAGTTATATTCTTGTACATAGGAGGCAGTATTATAGTAGTTATATTCTTGTACATAGGAGGCAGTATTATAGTAGTTATATTCTTGTACATAGGAGGCAGTATTATAGTAGTTATATTCTTGTACATAGGAGGCAGTATTATAGTAGTTATATTCTTGTACATAGGAGCAGTATTATAGTAGTTATATTCCTGTACATAGGAGGCAGTATTATAGTAGTTTAACTGATTATAGTAGTATAACTGACCCACGCCTGTATTGCGCGCGTAATACGTGCATATTACATTGCTGATTTCCGCAATCAGGAAAATAATGGCGAATTCGCGAATTCACAAATTTATGATGAATATTCGCCCAAATATTAGCGAAATATCGCAAATTCTAATATTGCCCCTGCCACTCATCACTGGCATCCAATGTCTTTTACTGTCTACGTACATTTGTAAGTATTTGTTATGTTATTAGTTTTTTTTTTTACTGTTGCAGTTTAGTTTCCTGCAAGTTTTATCTCGGTGAGGAAATCCTTCTCATTTTGTTTCGCTCTCACACACCTATAATTTTGTACTTGCCTTTTCCCCCCAGAACCATTCCCATATTTCCTGTGGCCCCAGGTGTTGTGTGCGGTGTAATCTGCCGTCTAACATGTTCCCTGTTTCAGTGTGACAGCCAAGATTCGTGCTGGCTCCAGTTTCAAACAGAAGTGTTTTAAAGAGACTGTGCCCTAAAAAAAGAGACATTGCTTTAATTGTGTCTAACACAGAGGAATGTGTTTGTGCGACGTGCTTACTGGCAGCCATCTGTATAGGCGACGAAGAAAGTGGTGACTGACACCCTGATCCGTCTCCTTGCATTATTTCAAATATATCCTGTAGACCTGACCACAATCTGATGACATCATACATCTCCGATAAAAGAAATGCTTGTGTCAAATGGGTTCAAGAATGGACCCAAAAGAGCAATATCAAATTATTCCCAGATAAAAGCGCCAAATCACCAAGGTGGAGTGAAGAGATGTGTCCGATCCCTTCAACAAAGAGGTAGAATATTGGAAAACATATACAGGTAAAACCCGAAAAATTTGAATATTGTGCAAAAGTCCATTTATTTCAGTAATGCAAATTAAAAGGAATTGCATCAATGCTGCTTAAAATGAGAATTTTGAGAAAAGGTTCAATATTCTGGGCTCAAAGTGTCACCCTCTAGTCAGCTAATTAGTCCATACCCCCTGAGCAAAGGGGACCTGAGATTGTGACTTTGGGGTTTCATAAGCTGTGAGCCATAATCATCCAAATTATAACAATTAAAGGCTTGAAATATCTCGCTCTGCCTGTAACGAGTCTCATATGTTAGTTTCACCTTTTAAGTTGCATTACTGAAATAAATGAACTTTGCACGATATTCTAATTTTTCGAGTTTCACCTGTATATATATATATAGGCCCCAGCTGTATATCAGAGTTAGTATTCGCCTCTTTCTGTGTATAAAGTGGAGCTTACAATAGAAATAAAACACAGCAAGAATAAAACAGTCCAGTATTTAAATACAAAAGATACTGGGACTCTTAATAAATATCAGATAGATAAAATAAACACTGTGAAGATGAGTACAGGTATTGCAGAATTATTAGGCAAGTTGTATTTTTGAGGATTAATTTTATTATTGAACAACAACCATGTTCTCAATGAACCCAAAAAACTCATTAATATCAAAGCTGAATATTTTTGGAAGTAGTTTTTAGTTTGTTTTTAGTTTTAGCTATTTTAGGGGGATATCTGTGTGTGCAGGTGACTATTACTGTGCATAATTATTAGGCAACTTAACAAAAAACAAATATATACCCATTTCAATTATTTATTTTTACCAGTGAAACCAATATAACATCTCAACTTTCACAAATATACACTTCTGACATTCAAAAACAAAACAAAAACAAATCAGTGACCAATATAGCCACCTTTCTTTGCAAGGACACTCAGAAGCCTGCCATCCATGGATTCTGTCAGTGTTTTGATCTGTTCACCATCAACATTGCGTGCAGCAGCAACCACAGCCTCCCAGACACTGTTCAGAGAGGTGGACTGTTTTCCCTCCTTGTAAATCTCACATTTGATGATGGACCACAGGTTCTCAATGGGGTTCAGATCAGGTGAACAAGGAGGCCATGTCATTAGATTTTCTTCTTTTATACCCTTTCTTGCCAGCCACGCTGTGGAGTACTTGGACGCGTGTGATGGAGCATTGTCCTGCATGAAAATCATGTTTTTCTTACCTTGCAGACTTCTTCCTGTACCACTGCTTGAAGAAGGTGTCTTCCAGAAACTGGCAGTAGGACTGGGAGTTGAGCTTGACTCCATCCTCAACCCGAAAAGGCCCCACAAGCTCATCTTTGATGATACCAGCCCAAACCAGTACTCCACCTCCACCTTGCTGGCGTCTGAGTCGGACTGGAGCTCTCTGCCCTTTACCAATCCAGCCACGGGCCCATCCATCTGGCCCATCAAGACTCACTCTCATTTCATCAGTCCATAAAACCTTAGAAAAATCAGTCTTGAGATATTTCTTGGCCCAGTCTTGACGTTTCAGCTTGTGTGTCTTGTTCAGTGGTGGTCGTCTTTCAGCCTTTCTTACCTTGGCCATGTCTCTGAGTATTGCACACCTTGTGCTTTTGGGCACTCCAGTGATGTTGCAGCTCTGAAATATGGCCAAACTGGTGGCAAGTGGCATCTTGGCAGCTGCACGCTTGACTTTTCTCAGTTCATGGGCAGTTATTTTGCGCCTTGGTTTTTCCACACGCTTCTTGCGACCCTGTTGACTATTTTGAATGAAACGCTTGATTGTTCGATGATCACGCTTCAGAAGCTTTGCAATTTTAAGAGTGCTGCATCCCTCTGCAAGATATCTCACTATTTTTGACTTTTCAGAGCCTGTCAAGTCCTTCTTTTGACCCATTTTGCCAAAGGAAAGGAAGTTGCCTAATAATTATGCACACCTGATATAGGGTGTTGATGTCATTAGACCACACCCCTTCTCATTACAGAGATGCACATCACCTAATATGCTTAATTGGTAGTAGGCTTTCGAGCCTATACAGCTTGGAGTAAGACAACATGCATAAAGAGGATGATGTGGTCAAAATACTCATTTGCCTAATAATTCTGCACGTAGTGTGTATATATATATATATATATATATGAGCTTTACTCACTTCACAGTGGGGGGTTCCTGGATAACCTCAAGACACCAAGGAACCCCAAAACCCCCCTTGCCTGGATCGCTTGTACAAACCGGATTCCAAAAAAGTTGGGACACTATACAAATCGTGAATAAAAGCTGGATGCAATGATGTGGAGGTGCCAACTTCTAATATTTTATTCAGAATAGAACATAAATCACAGAACAAAAGTTTAAACTGAGAAAATGTACCATTTTAAGGGAAAAATATGTTGAATCGGAATTTCATGGTGTCAACAAATCCCCAAAAAGTTGGGACAAGGCCATTTTCACCACTGTGTGGCATCTCCCCTTCTTCTTACAACACTCAACAGACGTCTGGGGACCGAGGAGACCAGTTTCTCAAGTTTAGAAATAGGAATGCTCTCCCATTCTTGTCTAATACAGGCCTCTAACTGTTCAGTCGTCTTGGGCCTTCTTTGTTGCACCTTCCTCTTTATGATGCGCCAAATGTTCTCTATAGGTGAAAGATCTGGACTCCAGACTGGCCATTTCAGTACCCGGATCCTTCTCCTACGCAGCCATGATGTTGTGATGACGTCTGGATGGGAGCAGATGTTGTTCTAGAACCTGAATATATTTTTCTGCATTGATGGTGCCTTTCTAGACATGCAAGCTGCCCATGCCACACACACTCATGCAACCCCATACCATCAGAGATGCCGGCTTCTGAACTGAGCATTGATAACAACTTGGGTTGTCCTTGTCCTCTTTGGTTCGGATGACATGGCGTCCCAGATTTCCAAAAATAACTTTGAATCGTGACTCGTCTGACCACAGAACAGTCTTCCATTTTGCCACACTCCATTTTAAATGATCCCTGGCCCAGTGAAAACGCCTGAGCTTGTGGATCTTGCTTAGAAATGGCTTCTTCTTTGCACTGTAGAGTTTCAGCTGGCAACGGCGGATGGCACGGTGGATTGTGTTCACTGACAATGGATTCTGGAAGTATTCCTGAGCCCATTCGGTGATTTCCTTTACAGTAGCATTCCTGTTTGTGGTGCAGTGTCGTTTAAGGGCCCGGAGATCACGGCATCCGGTATGGTTTTACCGCCTTGACCCTTACGCACAGAGATTGTTCCAGATTCTCTGAATCTTTGGATGATGTTATGCACAGTTGATGATGATAGATGCAAAGTCTTTGCAATTTTTCGCTGGGTAACACCTTTCTGATATTGCTCCACTATCTTTCTGCGCAACATTGTGGGAATTGGTGATCCTCTACCCATCTTGGCTTCTGAGAGACTCTGCCACTCTGAGAAGCTCTTTTTATACCCAATCATGTTGCCAATTGACCTAATCAGTGTTAATTGGTCTTCCAGCTCTTCGTTATGCTCAAATTTACTTTTTCCAGCCTCTTATTGCTACTTGTCCCAACTTTTTGGGGATTTGTTGACACCGTGAAAATTTTAATCAACATATTTTTCCTTTAAAATGATACATTTACTCAGATTAAACATTTGATCTGTCATCTACGTTCTATTACAAATAAAATATTGACATTTGCCATCTCCACATCATTGCATTAAGTTTTTATTCACAATTTGTTTAGTGTCCCAACTTTTTTGGAATCCGGTTTGTAGATTGGTAGACATTTAAGGCAGCCACGTCCACAGAGGCTTCTAATCAAGTTCTTTATTGGTAAATCCGGCTCAACGCGTTTCAGGAGCATCATACATGGAGGTAAGATACACAGGCCTTGTCTATATACAGGTTTCTGGTCAAAAAGTCTGCCAAATACATACAGGGCAATGCTCAGGGCCAGGGCAGAGATGCGCAGCATGCTGTTTCCGGGCGTCGATTTCCGATCTGATGTGTTTCCACAGTGGAATGCATCGGGCACTTCCGGTTTGTGTGTTCCAGCGTGGAGTGCTCCCCGTGCCTCCGGTCTCCTGCCTATTAGACATCAATCTCTAGTCACATACATGCCTGTGTGAAAGATATTTACACCGATCTTAAGGGCATATAAAAGTACTGTCATGCCCTGCTCTGACTATGTGCGGAGATCTGCCAGATTAGCAGCACGTGTTTAGTTTTTTGTTTTGTTTTGAAGTCGTGCTAGATCCGCCTCCCTTCAGGTACACTGCTTGGGGTCATTGGTTTAAATTACTCTCACTCCCAGTGTTCCGTGCGGGTTATAGCTTCTGTCTGGCTTTGGAAACAAGAAGGAAAGATTGGCTGTTCCTGCTCAGATAAGATAAGTTGGTTTTTGTTTCTTGTTGTTTGCTGTCTTGGCTGTTTGAGTTACGTCTGTCCCCTCCAGGTTCTGAGGGAAGAGGCTGCCACTTTTCCCCTTTCACCATCTCAGGGATTCTAGGGTATTTTCAGCCCAGGCACGAGGACACATTATTCCTACCTTAAGGGTCTGAATGTGGGCATAGCAGTATAGGGAGAGCTGTTAGGGATTTGCTAAGAGGTGACCTAATCCCCAGCTTCTCGCCTAGATAGTTGTTGGTTTATTTATCTGCGTATCTGATATCCTGTCCGCCGTGACAAGTATATTATTAATAAAGGGTCTAAGAAACTACGTGTATACAGACGTGGACAAAATTGTTGGTACCCTTTGGTCAATGAAAGAAAAAGTCACAATGGTCACAGAAATAACTTTAATCTGACAAAAGTAATAATAAATTAAAATTCTATAAATGTTAACCAATGAAAGTCAGACATTGTTTTTCAACCATGCTTCAACAGAATTATGTAAAAAAATAAACTCATGAAACAGGCATGGACAAAAATGATGGTACCCCTAACTTAATATTTTGTTGCGCAACCTTTTGAGGCAATCACTGCAATCAAACGCTTCCTGTAACTGTCAATGAGACATCTGCACCTCTCAGCAGGTATTTTGGCCCACTCCTCATGAGCAAACTGCTCCAGTTGTGTCCGGTTTGAAGGGTGCCTTTTCCAGACTGCATGTTTCAGCTCCTTCCAAAGATGCTCAATAGGATTGAGGTCAGGGCTCATAGAAGGCCACTTTAGAATAGTCCAATTTTTTCCTCTTAGCCATTCTTGGGTGTTTTTAGCGGTGTGTTTTGGGTCATTGTCCTGTTGCAAGACCCATGACCTGCGACTGAGACCAAGCTTTCTGACACTGGCTAGTACATTTCTCTCTAGAATTCCTTGATAGTCTTGAGATTTCATTGTACCCTGCACAGATTCAAGACACCCTGTGCCAGACGCAGCAAAGCAGCCCCAGAACATAACAGAGCCTCCTCCATGTTTCACAGTAGGGACAGTGTTCTTTTCTTGATATGCTTCATTTTTTCGTCTGTGAACATACAGCTGATGTGCCTTGGCAAAAACTTCGATTTTTGTCTCATCTGTCCACAGGACATTCTCCCAGAAGCTTTGTGGCTTGTCAACATGTAGTTTGGCATATTCCAGTCTTGCTTTTTTATGATTCGTTTTCAACAATGGTGTCCTCCTTGGTCGTCTCCCATGTAGTCCACTTTGGCTCAAACAACGACGGATGGTGCGATCTGACACTGATGTTCCTTGAGCATGAAGTTCACCTTGAATCTCTTTAGAAGTCTTTCTAGGCTCTTTTGTTACCATTCGGATTATCCGTCTCTTAGATTTGTCATCAATTTTCCTCCTGCGGCCACGTCCAGGGAGGTTGGCTACAGTCCCATGGATCTTAAACTTATGAATAATATGTGCAACTGTACTCACAGGAACATCTAGTTGCTTGGAGATGGTCTTATAGCCTTTACCTTTAACATGCTTGTCTATAATTTTCTTTCTGATCTCTTGAGACAGCTCTTTCCTTTGCTTCCTCTGGTCCATGTCGAGTGTGGTACACACCATATCACCAAACAACACAGTGATTACCTGGAGCCATATATATAGGCCCAATGGCTGATTACAAGGTTGTAGACACCTGTGATGCTAATTAGTGGACACACCTTGAATTAACATGTCCCTTTGGTCACATTATGTTCTGTGTTTTCTAGGGGTACCATCATTTTTGTCCATGCCTGTTTCATGAGTTTATTTTTTTACATAATTCTGTTGAAGCATGGTTGAAAAACAATGTCTGACTTTCATTGGTTAACATTTATAGAATTTTAATTTATTATTACTTTTGTCAGATTAAAGTTATTTCTGTGACCATTGTGACTTTTTCTTTCATTGACCAAAGGGTACCAACAATTTTGTCCACGTCTGTATGTCTAAAGAATGATGATATGGCTCTAAACAAAAGAAATGGATAAATAAATAACTAGATAATAGAAATACATTTTCTGATGTTCAATGATATGGAGATACTGTGGATATGACCCTGATAAAAAGATATGATTATATTAATAATATTAGGAATTTAAAAAATGTATTAAAAGGTCATTATAAAAGGAGGGGAAGAGAGGCCACAATCAATAAACAAGGCTCTGTCCGTGATATGGAATCCTATAGTAATAAAAATAGATCATATGATAAATACAATAAACATATAGAATGATTAAAAGATAATAAATTAAAAATATTTTAAAAAATAAAAATGTTTACAAAAATTAAAAAAAATCATGAATAAAATACACATAGAAAGAAAAATTAATAGTAAATAATGGCGGCATGAATCCAATAGGTAGGGTGGCTCAATAACTGACATCAAATTAAAGTGATACATTTAAGCCATACGGTGTAAGGGTGTTTAATTGGTAGAGCCAAAACATCTCCTTTCTGCAAAGCTGTTGAAAGGAGATGGAGACATGTTCAAGAGGAGTCACTTTTAGACCGGTCGGGTCCCCGTCGTTGCAAAATGGCGTGACACACTATGTGTGGTGATCTTTCTACTTCTATTGGACCGCTGCTCGTTCATTCGCTATCGGAGCGTTTGTGTTGTGCGACCGAAATAATAAAGGATACAGGGACATTGTAGTAAACATATTGTGTTCATGCTGCCACACGTCATATGATGTTGAAAGTGGATTTTATTTTTGAGATATGGTATTTGAACCTCCCCAGTGACACAGGTAATCATCTTGCAACACTTACATTTACGTTTGAAAGAAAATGTTTAAAGGAATAGCTCACTTTGATGTAAAACAGGACCAGGTGCTCTAGGCCAGGAAAACTGTATCACCCTTACAGATAGGATTAAAATGGATATATTAAATTGGACTGGCACTCTGTATGTGTGGTGATATGGAATAAATACAGTGAATGGTATAATAAAATATAAGTGATCACAATTTAATTCATAAACATAATATAATACAATAAAATACACAATACAATAAAAGCATATATACGCTAAAAATTAATGGATAGCAGCACTGGCATGTAATGATACCTTTGTTAGTTCGTATAATGTGATTGGTATCTTATAGATAGATAAAAGTAGTTGTCCTTTCAATCACATTAAAAAGTCCAAAACGATCCCATGCAAATGTAAAGTCCAATAGGTGTGTGGCTGCCACTGAGGAAGGGGAAGAGGTCCCCGAAACGCGTTTGGCGTAACCAGCTGATATACTCCCATCAGAATCAAGGCCTTCTTTATATACTCAGATGGAACTTTAATCTGAGAATATTTCTTTGTAACTACTGGAGCGCTCCAGTGAACAACTTTATCCAGATCTCGCCGGACATAGTCTTTGATACTCTGACTGCCGCATACCAGGTCACGCGATACTCTGTTGGAGTCCCGGACTGGAGGTACGTCACGAACCACGTGGGACGCAGCACACACTGTGATACAGACGGCCAAACCAGCAACACGCTATAGACCGCACCATCCCAGCGTCTACCACAGCACGCCATAGACCACATTGCTCTGGCGCCGAATACAATAAACCTTTAAACGTGGGATTATCTGCAGCATACACGTGAGTGACTGCTTGTTTTCACTCCAGCCGGCTCAAGGTAAGATTTGATACAATTCTCTTACCTGGAGTATCATATCTCAGTAACTACCATATACCGCCACTTAGGAGCCAACATATTTGTGCTGAATCCTTTGCACAAGCCACACACCTATTGGACTTTACATTTGCATGGGATCGTTTTGGACTTTTTAATGTGATTGAAAGGACAACTACTTTTATCTATCTATAAGATACCAATCACATTATACGAACTAACAAAGGTATCATTACATGCCAGTGCTGCTATCCATTAATTTTTAGCGTATATATGCTTTTATTGTATTGTGTATTTTATTGTATTATATTATGTTTATGAATTAAATTGTGATCACTTATATTTTATTATACCATTCACTGTATTTATTCCATATCACCACACATACAGAGTGCCAGTCCAATTTAATATATCCACTTACATTTACGTGCCCCACATTTGAAGGAACCCTTCTCTGTGGTCTCCTTGTGGGGGGTGTATTCGGGTAGCGGTATTTTTGGGGCATGAAGGGGCCAGCATATTTTTTTAGAGTTTTGGCTCTATGAAATGTTAAATTGGGTTGTCTAGGGATATCCTTACCCAGTATTGGATCTTTAAGTAAGACAGGCCAATGTCTAGTTAAGATTTGACGGATCATTTTATGTTTGTTTTTGGGTTAGTTTTTTGTTTTAAACTTTCTTTCTGGCTCCCTTTGAGGATCCTATTTTTGAATCTTTGATGAGCTGGGGGGGATAGCCTTTCCCAATAAACCTACTGCTCAAAAGTTCTATTTGTTCCCCCATAACTTTGTCTGATTCTTTTCATTTGACTGAATGGTATATTAGTTTTCCATTTGTGGTGGTGGCAGCTTTTAAAATCTAAATAGCTGTTGGCGTTGACACTTTTAAAGTGTGTTTTGGTAGAGATTTGATGGTTATTGCTACTGAGGTGGAGGTCTAAGGTGAGACTCTACAGTGAAACTCAGATTCCAATCATTGGCATTGACTGACTTTATGAAAGATTCCAGTTTGTTTATGTTTCCGTTCCATATGAGTATAATGTCGTCAATATACCTTTTATAAAAGACAATATTCGGATGGCTGAGAAGGCCTATATGTTTCTCGAACGAGCCCATTAGTAAGTTTGCATATGACGGGGGTGCAAATTTTGTGCCCATCGCCAATCCTCTCTCCTGTAAATAAATTGTATCATTATATGTAAAATAATTGTGTTGCAAGATGAAATAAATGGATTTCAGAATAAAATCCCTTTGTGCTTGTGGCAAAGAGGTATCAGCATCTATATATTTCTTAACTGCTTTAATGCCTAGTGAATGTATTATATTGCCATAAAGCGATGTTACGATGTTAGGGTTGCCCACATGAAGTTCTCTTGCCAGTCTATATTTTCCAGGGTGTTAATGGCGTGTGACGTGTCTCTAAGTTAGGATGGTAATAATGTGATGACATATCAATGTATTCAGACAAGTTTGAGGTGAGGGAGTCTATCCCGGATATTATGGGTCTTCCGGGGGGGTTGGCAAGGGACTTGTGTATTTCTGGCAGGAAGTAAAATCGGGCTGCGGTGGGGTGAAGAACTTTCAATACATTTTTCTCTTTCTTGTCAAGGACGCCAGTTTGGAATCCATGGTCTATCAGCTCATGGAGTAGTTTTTTATATTTTCTAGTAGGATCATTTTTGAGTGGTCTGTAGTACTCAGTATCTGAGAGTATTCTCAAAGATTCGGCCCCGTAATAGCTTGCGTCCATAATAACTATTTATATCTGAAGGGGTGAAGTCTTGGGTTTGAGTTTTTTGTATGTTGGCCATTCGTTTTCGTCCTCCTCTAGATCCTCTGTAGCGGGATTTGGTCTTTTTATTGCCTTTGGGGTCGGACTGTAAAAGTGAGTGATTTTCAGTGGTTGGGCTAGTTTCCGAGTGATTATGTAGGAGGGGCCTGATGTGTAAATCACTATGTTTAAGATCTGTGTACTGGATAAATGTATCTGTGGAGGTGGCATGGGCGAGGCATTCGGGTGTTGTATTATGGTCAGTGGTGAGATATGTTCTAAAAAAGGGCTCTTTGCTAGACTGGAGGGCAATGCTAATAAAGGATCCGGACTGGAAGTTGAAAACGGAATGAGTTGTAATATTAGATATGGTATCGGGTATAGAGAGGGTCTCTAGTATTTCCTCGGTAGAAGTGGGCTTGAGGTGCCTAGTTGGATTATAATCAGTGGCTTGCAGATGTTGGGACAATATGGTGTTTGTTGGTGTCTTCTTTCGTTTTTCATTGGTAGATTGATGTAAAGAGTAGGTCAGTTTGTTTGGAGAGCTATGTGTAGGGCTCCTTTGTCTGTTGAATAGTAGAGGCGTAGCATAAATGGAATTATTTGAATCCTCGACTGCATCTGAATTAACAATAGGATTGGAGTGAAAGAGAGGTGGGGAAGGGTAACTGCTGAGGGGTGTTTGAGTTGACGGTATGGTTTCTCTGGTTGTGTTTGCATCTTGTGATCGTTTCTAATGTGGGCACACCGGTTTATGGAAGGGTTCGGCTTGCATTTACTATTGTATACTACTCTACTTTTTGCAGGTCTATTAACTGCTTTAGCGTTAGTGTATGGTCTATCTGCCCCTATCCCATGTTGTCCACCAGCAGGGGGGCAGGGGTTGTGTGTCCTTGTATGCATAAAAGTAATCATGTTGTTATAAGTATTGTGGTCATTGTAGGGATTGTCATCAGATCTATTAAAATGTAATTGACTATATCTATTGAGACTTTTTCTTTCCCATTCTCCTATTAGGTTGTTATTACAGTCTTTTAGGTTCCTTAGAATTTTTTCACATTTCGACCTGACCTCATTGTACTTCTCAGATGTTCTCTTTGATCGGCAAGGGGTGGGCTCTTTTTGGGTGTCTGGATGTCTTGGTTCAAATAGTTTTTGAGTTTAAAACCAAATTTTGACAGATATTTTTTCGTTTGGCAACCAGTGCTCCCATAAACCGCCTAGAGCATTCATCGCTGTTCTCTAGCCATTTATTGGAAAAGGTGGGATCATTGTAAAAAGTGGGTTTGGGTGCTAATCTTAGACCCCTTGGAAATAGGTCTAAAGACAAATATATGGAGAGAAAAAAAGACACTTAATTTCATTGTGGATGTAGTCTTTAGTAGAGCCCACAATATTGGTTTTAAAATTGTTGGAGTCTATAAAGTCTCTTACTTCTTTAGAGTCATTTTTGATATACGAGCAAGTGTCGCTTTGAATGTTATGGAGCTTCTTGGATTCTTCAATGGTCAGGAATGAAGATACTTCTCTTTTGGCACTCAACGTCAATTCCTGAATGTCTTTCTTTAAATAGCTTCCTCCAGGGTCAGCCTCTTTGCCTCTGATCGGTGGGGATGGTTTCTTCGACCGATCCATAGTGTATATGTAAAGAGAGAGTAAAACTGAGGGTTAATAAGATCTTGAGGAAAGAATGTATCTAAAAGATATGATAAACTCAAGGCGCCAGTGGATAAGGAGTGTCCTCAAAGGGAGTCAGAAAGAAAGTTTAAAACAAAAGACTAACCCAAAAACTTCCTTACACCCATTTAGACCAGGTTTAATAACAAGATATAATCGCAAACATAAATTGATCCGACATATAACTAGACATTGGCCTGTCTTACTTAAAGATCCAATACTGGGTAAGGATATCCCTAGACCAGTGTTTCCCAACCAGTGTGCCTCCAGCTGTTGCAAAACTACAACTCCCAGCATGCCTGCACAGCCAAAGGCTGTCCAGGCATGCTGGGAGTTGTAGTTTTGCAACAGCTGGAGGCACACTGGTTGGGAAACACTGCCCTAGACAACCCAATTTAACATTTCGTATACAGCCAAAACTCTAAAACATATGCTGGCCCCTTCATGCCTCAAAAATACAGCTACCCGAATACAACCCCACAAGGAGACCACAGAGCAGAGTTCCTTCTAATGTGGGGCATGTAAATGTAAGTGTTGCAAGATGATTACCTGTGTCACTGGGGAGGTTCAAATACCATATTTAAAAAATAAAATCCACTTTCAACATCATATGACGCGTGGCAGCATGAACACAATATGTTTACTACAATGTCCCTGTAACCTTTATTATGTCGGCCGCACAACACAAACGCTCCGAGAGCGAATGAACGAGCAGAGGTCCAATATAAGTAGAACGATCAGCACACACAGTGTGTCACGCCATTTTGCAACGACACGCAATGGGGACCCGGCCGGTCTAAAAGTGACTCCTCTTGAAGATGTCTCCATCTCCTTTCAACAGCTGTCATGGTGGGGAGTGGGGAAAACCCCCCACCGTACAATGTCAGGAATAATGGGGAAGCAGCTAGGCCAGGACGCCGGAATCAGGGAGCAGGTCACCTCCTAAAGCGTCCCTAATCCTCACCCTAACTCTTCACCGTATGAGCGGACCTGGATGGTAGGACGGCTCATACCAGGATACCTTTGGCCCTGAGTCGCCCTGATAATCCCTCACATAGGAGCAGGGGAGAGACGACCTGTTCTTCCCAGACACAGGATGAACAGGAGTCTCAAATGGCCTAGCAGCAGGGAAAAGACCATATGCAGCACAGAGTCAGAAGGTAAGAACACCAGAAACACACTTACTTGCCGCAGCCACCACGACTGGAACCCGTGCATAAGTACAGGTGCCCACACACCAAATAGGACACCGTACAGACAACACACACACAGGTATCCAGCACTTCTGATACTGACTAATGGTTCACCCCTCCGGGAAACCAGCCCCCTCACGGAGGTACAACACACACAGGGAAAACGTCTTGCACACATGAAGGGACAAACACCAACAACATCCCAGACATGTAACAACAAACAAGACGTACAACAAACCCTAAACATAAACCCACACCAAACATACAAGTGAGGTTGGGTACATAGAGGATACAAGGGAGACAAAGGAATGACATCGCAGATGACATCGATGTCCTACAACGTGGCCCTCAAGGACTGGGCAAATAGAACACCCTGGACTGGAGCAGAGCTCCAGCAGCAACAACAGCTGAAGTACAACTGACTCCAGCCAGGAAGCCGCAGGAGATAAAACCCAAGTGACCATTCAGCCAACATACCTATTTGATTCATGCCGCCATTATTTATTATTAATATTTTTTTTAATGTTTATTTTATTCATGTTTTTTTTGCATTTTTAAAAAAAAATCTATTTTTTATATTTTTTATTTATTATCTTTTAATCATTCTATTTGTTTATTGTATTTATCATATGAGCTATTTTTATTACTATAGGATTCCATGTCATGGCTAGAGCCTTGTTTATATGATTATTGATTGTGGCCTCTCTTCCTCTACTTTTATAATGACTTATCCTGTACTGATCCTGAGTTACATCCTATATTATACTCCAGAGCTGAACTCACTATTCTGCTGGTGCAGTCACTCTGTACATACATTACTTATCCTGTACTGATCCTGAGTTACATCCTGTATTATACTCCAGAGCTGCACTCACTATTCTGCTGGTGCAGTCACTGTGTACATACATTACTTATCCTGTATTGATCCTGAGTTACATCCTGTATTATACTCCAGAGCTGCACTCACTATTCTGCTGATGCAGTCACTGTGTACATACATTACTTATCCTGTACTTATCCTGAGTTACATCCTTTATTATACTCCAGAGCTGAACTCACTATTCTGCTGGTGCAGTCACTGTGTGCATACATTACTTATCCTGTACTGATCCTGAGTAACATCCTGTATTATACTCCAGAGCTGCACTCACTATTCTGCTGGTGCAGTCACTGTGTACATACATTACTTATCCTGTACTGAGCCTGAGTTACATCCTGTATTATACTCCAGAGCTGCACTCACTATTATGCTGGTGAAGTCACTGAGTACATATATTACATTACTTATCCTGTACTGATCCCGAGTTATATCCTGTATTATACTCCAGAGCTGCACTCACTATTCTGCTGGTGGAGTCACTGTGTACATACATTACTTATCCTATACTGATCCTGAGTTACATCCTGTATTAGACTCCAGAGCTGCACTCACTATTCTGCTGGTGCAGTCACTGTGTACATACATTACTTATCCTGTACTGATCCTGAGTTACATCCTGTATGATACTCCAGAGCTGTACTCACTATTCTGCTGGTGAAGTCACTGTGTACATACATTACTTATCCTGTACTGATCCTGAGTTACATCCTGCATTATACTCCAGAGCTGCACTCGCTATTCTGCTGGTGCAGTCACTGTGTACATACATTACTTATCCTGTACTGATCCTGAGTTACATCCTGTATTATTCTCCAGAGCTGCACTCACTATTCTGCTGGTTCAGTCACTGTGTACATACAATAGGTTTGTGTTGAAAGATTCTGAGCAGCCAAATAATTTTGGGAACTGAATAGAAACCATAGGGGTTTTACTGAAAACCTAATTTAGGAGCTGATTTTCCTCTCCCCTTAGAGATTTTGTGCGTTGAGTCGTTTTTTACTTGTGGTTCGTATTATCGTCATTGTCTGCGCTGACAGCTCTACTGCGGATCAGTCACCATTTTTCCCATTTAATAGCAGCAGATGTGACCAGAAATTTGACAAGAATTTCACAACAATCTGTTAGAACCGCTGGAGATCCTGTGATGTCACTGTGCTCTGCGCACCTGCAGCAGTGGTTTTGGCACAGTGTGTGCTGCTCGTCATAAAACCTTTCATCTGTGCCTCGTCTTTTTTACTTACATGACCTCTAAGCGGATCGTGTTTGAAAGGAAGTCGTCAGATGGGTGAAGTCACGCCATATTGTGCCGCGGAGGTCACCACCTGGTCCATCATAGGAAGTGGAGCAGGGGACCTTATGGAGAACATCTGTGCCTTAGCTGCACAAGAATCCCGATGTCATATGAGGATAATGGATTCCAACATGGAAACCACTGCCGACCATTCACACTGCGCCTTGGATTAATCTGTATCAATTAATGGATTATGATAATCAGATGCAAATTATTACTTTCCGGTTACCTTGGATAGGAAACAGTCATCGGGTAGGTTCCCTTTAAAGTGGGGTATCTTTGCTATATCAATAACCAATGGAGTACTATTGGAAGTGTCAAGTCTTGCTGCCCAGCCCTACTCTCTTCAGTGGCGCTGGAATGCTATATGTGGCACAAAGTGGTGCTGTGTTTGGAAATAGTAGTCTTTTTTTTTCCTGGACATTCCCTTTAAGAGTGTGTCATGTGACCTCCTCATACTGCTGTTTAGTGAGAACAATTATATTGGGGCATCTGTAAGATATACACTAGTCTGATGCCCAGATGTCAAGTTCCCCTTAAAGTGAATTACAAAATTTTATTAGAATGTAATTTTTAGGTCTAAAATCCAACGTTGATGAACTTGTTAATTTGGCTAGAACCTTGTTCTACTGATAAATAGCTCCAGATCTCCTGCATAGTGTAACGGGCAGTGAGTGTCACCCTACTGGGCCAACTAACTGGTTTGATTTTGGGCTTAACCTAAGGGCATTATCCTAGTAGTGCCCTGGTTTTCACCCTTTAACCTTACACAGGGATCTGGTCTTTGATACAAGGGAACCACCAGGCCACTACCTCCTGGAGTAGTCTCTGTGTGACTGGCAGGAGACCCACCAGGGACAGAGACACTGGTGCAAAGCACCGAAGAATCAGGTAATATTCGTATTCAGGAGACAGGCCTAGGTCAGAGCAGAAAGAGTTCAAATGTATCCAAGAAACAAGTCCAAGTTCAGGGCAGGCAACAATGGAGAAGAAACAGGCTAAGGTCAGGGCGGGTAGTGCAGAATTAGAGTTAGTTTCAGGCAGAAACACGGTACATGGGCAGACAGATATAGTAATGCACCTTTACTGGTTAGCTAGTAAACTATGAACCTAAAGCTCAGGCACCCTGCCACTGGGGAATGTGGCCTTGTATACCTAGAGAAGGCCAGCCATAGGCTGAGGAAGAATTTAGAAATGCATGTTGGCCCTTTAAGAGGCCAAGTGCGAACATATATGCACCCTGTAGAACAGGCCTCCATTTATTCTTTAACCAGCACACTCAGGCCGCAGCCTACAGAAGAAACGTAAAGCACTGGTGGACTGGGCCATCGCTGGCTGGAGGAAAAAGGAGAGAGAGACCTGACTGCTGGCAGAACTGAGTGGCCGCCTGGGTAAGTAGTGAGGCACACCTGCTCGAAAGCTGGAGTGGGCAGCGGTAGGCACAGGCACCAGCGAGAACATGCTGGCTGCCTGCAAATGCCACTAGTGGGAGCTCAGGAGCTGCTTGCATACTGTGCTTGCATACTGTGTTATTACAGAGTGCAATTTATATACAGTATGCAGTCAGTATGCAGTCAGCTCTTGAGCTCCCCCTAGTGGGGTTGATAAATTATAAGTTTTATAATTTCATTCTATCTCTATTAAGGGGATTCGGATATCAAATATAAACTCTATTTAGGGTTCAAAGGTGGACATTCACTTTAGGACATTTCTGATTTCATCATTTGTTAATCTCTTATTAAGAAATGAAAGCTAAAAATTGTTTCTCATTAGAAGCAACAATGCCTGGCGTCCTTCAGATGAGTGCAGTCCTTGTATACAGTAGAAGAGTCTGTACAGTGCAGGGTGCTGTAACCTACGGATCTCCAGCTGTTGTAAAGTGGCAGCTTCCAGCATTCAGGCACAGACTGTCAGGGCATGCTGGGAGTAGTAGTAACAGCCACACTACACTGATGATAGGATATACAATTCTAGCAACATTCTACCTGTCAGAGGTGGACACGAGTGGGTGAAAACAGATCATGTGAACAGTGGCAGAAAATACCTGTATAAACCCAGAGAAAATTTAAAGGGGTTGTCCCATGAGGATGTATTATAACATATGGATACAATAGAGGGGGATTCCTGCTCAGGACCGCCTTCTATAGGTCAGAATGCAGATCCACTCTCTAGGACTGGAGCCGTCTATATATTCCAAGGATACTGCCTGGCTGCCATTCTCAAAATCTGTCCACCGTGGGAGGAGCTTAAATGTCACATGATTGTTTGTAGCTAAAAAGAAATAACATATTAGGTCTGATTGAGTCTACCTTGGAAAGTGTATATCAACTGGAACAATGTAGCAAGCATACTGCAACAACAAATACAAGGAGCATAGCGACCTTACCTTCTGCAGGTAAGAAGTACATGTAACATTGTAACACATGTAACAGTGACTGCCCACAGCCACCGCTGTTTCACTCACTGGACCAGGTTTCGGCTTCCTGCATCCTGCATCCTGTTCAGACCTGCATCCTGTTCTTCCCTTTCTGCTGGGTCCACCTGCCGACCTGCTCTGTCCTACGACGCAGGCTGCAGCTTGTTTGCCAGTTCGTCCTCTCTTTTCGCGCCCATTTCTTGAAGGACCAGCACAATAATCTGCTACAGCTTATGGCTGTCTGTCTGGAGGTACTTAAGGCATCTTCCCTGTGGGAGTGTGCCTGAGCATAGCTCATAGCGTGCTAGTATCCTGCATAGGTGGCTGTTCTGTTGTTTGCCCGTGTACTGACTTTCTGCCCTTTTACTGACCCTCTGCTTCCTGACCTGACCTGTGCCTGAACTCCATATTGACCCTTCACTACCTGACCTCAGACCGTTTACAATATTGCACATACTGTTCCTGCCCTGACTTCAGCCTGTCCCTGACTACGTTTCTGCCTGACCCCTCGGTGCCCTGGACGGATGATTCTGACCCCACTCGTCAGCTGTTGATCACACAGAGAGACTGCTCCAAAAGGTTCCCCTGCAGCGAAGATCAGATCCCTGTATATTGGTTAAAAGGTGAATACCAGGGGACAGCCAGGATAACGCTGATTCCAGTTCCACACCCAATTCCGTAACAAGGTTTCATGCTTGGCCAGAGTTTTCCTTTAATCTTCGTCTTATTTGCCTTTTCACTTCCCAAATGCTCTGACCTGGACTGAACTTGGTAACTGCTGTAAAGTTGTTTTCTTCTCCTTCATCAAATATTCAATTCAGTTCAAATCACTGCAGCGTAGAGCAGCAAACATCACCCCAGAGTGGGCGGCAATGACCATAAAAAAGTAACAGTGTAGTCCTTTCTTCGGGGTTACCAGGTTCATCACCCTCCGCAGTTCTCATGGCACCGTATCTGCTGCTGCCATAGTGGAAAAACCTGTCCATTCTGGCTGCGCTGAATGGCGACCATTCGTATAGGTGGCGGATATAATCTTATAATGACTCTACGCCTTTTATTATCATTTCATTTTCAGTAACTTTTTAATATATCTTTATCTAGGTTAGAGTTCTGTTCTTCTAACACGCAGCTGTAAACATTTTCAGTTAAAAATGGGCAAAAGAATGGTTAATAATGGGCATCTGGTGTCACATGTAATAGTTTTAGTTTGTAGGCTTCCTCAGGGTGACATTCATTAGCCTTCTCCATTCTTGGTGGGTTTGACTAATCATCGTCCCCTCGTTGTGTCAATGTTATTTGCATAGAGGATGGAATTTTCTTACTGTGATGATTTATGATGAAATATATCGTCAGAGCCTCACACATGAAGGGGTCACATCTGCTTTACTACAGGTGTCTACAGTGAGGAGCGGAAACATATGGGAGGGATAAGCCTCATTACATGCTAAAAGTAAAGGCGTCAACTCCAAACACTACAGAAAGGAAACAAAGTATCTATCTATCTATTATCTCCTATCTATCTATCTCATATCTATCTATCTATCTATCTATCTATCTATCTATCGATCCATCTATTATCTATCTATTTATCCCCAAGTGTCAGTGTACTGTATTATACTGTAACCCAAGGGGGTCATTTATTATACACAAATACACCTATATTATTTCTGGTGCACATTGCGGCGCAACGGTTAGTTGCGCCGCAATGTGCAACTTTTCCCCGCTCACGACAGGTCTAAACAAGTGGGCAGGGAAGGGGAGAGGCCAGTAGGCCCATCTCATTCATCATTTTCTACGCCTGTTTTAGGTGTAGAAAATGGTCTAAATGTAAGACAGCAAGGAAGCTGGCCTACATTTAGACTGGTGCTGGATGCGCTGAAGATATGTAGAGGCCTGCGCCTCACCACATATAGGGGTTATTAAGACCATACTGTAAACCTCCCCTTCTTAATAAATGACTCCCCAAGTTTTAAAGGTGACTTGGATGTCAAGAATCCCTGCCAAGGGAAACAATAAAACAAACCAACAAATCTTTATTAAATATATCAATATTTTAATATTTATATATTTTTATATATTTAAAAGTGTTGGTCGAGCACCAAAGTGCTCGTGTGCTCGAGTAGAATACTTCCCGATGCTTGGGTGCTCTACAGAGCACAATAGAAGTCAATGGGAGAACCCGAGCATTAAACCAGGCACCCCTGCTCTGAAGAGGGGAGGGTGTCGGACTCTAGTTCGGCTTAGGAGTCCCTGCTCTGACTCCAAATATAGCCATGTCCATATATGGAGTCAGTGCTTGTGGACACCCAGTGTATTTAAATCTAATTTAGCCTCTTTTTCTGAA
This sequence comes from Bufo gargarizans, assembly GCF_014858855.1. Taxonomy (NCBI): domain Eukaryota; kingdom Metazoa; phylum Chordata; class Amphibia; order Anura; family Bufonidae; genus Bufo; species Bufo gargarizans. Next base: position 47,005,783 of record NC_058086.1, read on the forward strand.
AAGTTTTTGGTGGGATTCGAACTCACAACCTTCTAAATTACAGCCAAAAATCTTAACCACTACAAACTATACAGCTGCATGGCCAGTTACTGAAAAAAATAAAAATAAATGACACTTCTGCTGTTACTAGTAGTAAGTATTCCTTTTTTTTTACTGGTCATGCAGCTCTATAATGTAGTGGTTAATATTCTAGGCTGCAATGTAGAAGGTTGTGAGTTTGAATCCTGTCAGAAATAGAGGCTAAATTTAATTTAAATGTATATATATATATAAGTTTTTAGCCATAATATATTTGCATATATTATTATATATTTTGAATATGTAATATATTATAATATGTGTAAATATATTATGGCTAAAACATCAGTAGTATAAACAAATTGACAGCACTCTAAAGTTGCAGGTGAAGTATTATGTGATTTATTTAGCCGGACATAATTTTAGGCAACATTTCGGGCTTTATATAGCCCTTCATCAGGCCCAATGGATATGAGCAAGGCTCCTCAATCACCTGCTCATATCCATTGGACCTGATGAAGGGCTACATATAGCCCGAAACGTTGCCTAAAATGATGTCCGGCTGAATAAATCACATAACACTTCACCTGCAACTTTGCAGTGCTGTCAATTTGTTTGTACAACAAGAATAGGGTCCTATAGGTGGATTTGGGGACCTGTACAGACAAGTACCCTGTGAAAAGCCAGCAATTAGATGAGTGCTGTGATCAACCGTATTTGAAATAAAACATTAGCAGTAGTTTCCCACATATTATGCATTCATTTATGTCAGAAAGTATGATTTTATATATATATATATATATATATTGTAAAATATATAAATTTAATTTAGCCTCTATTTCTGAAATATTCTGACGAGATTCGAACTCACAACCTTCTACATTACAGCCGATTATGTTAACCACTACACTATAGAGCTGAATGGCCAGTTTCAAAAAAATAAAATAAAAAAAATATGAGACTACTGCTGTATTGGAATACTTACTACTAGTAACAGCAGAAATCTCGGATTTCTTTATTTTTTTATTTTTTTTGTTTGAGTAACTGGCCATGCAGCTGTATAGTGTAGTGTTAAACATTCTTGGCTGTAATGTAGAAGGTTGTGAGTTTGAATCCTGACAGAAAATTTTCAGAAATAGCGGCTAAATTAGATTTAAATACACTGACTCGAGCATCGCGCTCGCGCACACGTGATATTTGGCAAAACACCACGATGTGCCGAGCATAGCAATGCTCAAGCTGAACTGGTGTTCAGCCGAGCATGCTCGCCCAACACTAATATTTAATAAAGATTTGTTGGTTTGTTTTAGTGTTTCCTTTGGCAGTGATTCCTGATTATTGGAAACACCCAATACCTTGGACGTCAACTGTTTTTACAGATTTTCGGAGTGTTTCCACGTTGTAATGTCCTCTTCTTTTGAACTATTTATGCATCACTGATCTTTAAAAAAAGTAAACACTTAAAAAGTAAAAAACTAAATTCTAAAGTTTGTAGATTGTTAGCGGTAGGTCTCCTGTTTCATCCTTAGGAGTTTCATGTTTTGCTTCTGATCTCTGCAGCACAAGTTACGTCTCAGGATCTCCGGAAGATAAAAGAGAAAAACAAAGACAAAATCAGCGGTCATCTAGAGAAAGGACGAAGATCTATCGGAGGGCGACTAAGCTGTGGGTGGCTTTATTTTTGAATGGATTGTACAATTAGTGACATCTCAGATGTAGAAGAATCAATAAGAATTTCAGATAATAATCGCCCTGTACTATAATAAGCTGGAGCTCCTGAGTGGGAACTGAGCCTCCAGCGTTACATTCTCCTACTGGCTCCAAACCACAGATGACCACGAATCCTTCCAGCTTCACCCACAGCTGGCTGAATATGAGATACAAAGCAGAGAAATGGCTTAGAGCAATGATCACAGCCACAGCTGCAACAAACCCAAACTGAGCCTGCCTGATAGCAGGTAACATGGCAAACGCTGGGGGTTGAATTTTTCGTCTTGACCCATGTTAATGATCACTGCTTTTATACAAAACAATATCTGTCAAAAAACATGATCAGCATCAATTTGTGAATAATAACTTATTTTAAAAAGTTTCTAAAAAATTACATTTCAATTCTGTTTATCTTATTTATAGGGGTTATTTGGTTTAAAAATCCCATGTCACTTTCCCTATTAGAGAGAGGGGTCCTCATTAACAATCTTTATTTATTGACCAGTGGCTACATAGTCTATCACTTTGGAGAAACCTTTATGAACACGCATACTATGGACTGTTTATTGTTTTCATTAAGAACAGTATAATACTTTTTTCTCCTGTGAGTGCGCCGCTGGGAAACTAAACACAGATGATAACCAGGGGCCCCGGGAGCAGGACAACTGGTTATGAGATTTTCCTTGGAACTTAATTACTAAGCATATACATGCCCCTGTTGTTCTACAGTTATCAGAACTGATATCAGGACAGACCACATCCTTAAGGGATGAGGAAACTGTACATGTATACTGTATATATATACCGGTATACTATTTTATCATACTTTAGTAAAAATTGTATTCCCCTATGCCTTGTGAAGCCTATCTTATTCCTGGACCTCAGAATTCACTGTAAAACCATAATAAAAGTCCCATAGGGAAAGAAAATTAAAGTTTAATAAAAAAAATTAAATAAAAACACATACAATATTATACACAATAATTAACCCTTAATCAAAATTGGTTCTTTTACTTAAAAATGTAGATATTAGGTATAACCCTAAGGCTCCTTTCACACAGTTGTTTTTATTCTTCCATTCAACTGTGTAAAGTGCAGGAAACACATTTGGTGGGTCAGCCGTATCCCCCGGAATGACGGCGGCGGCTACTCTGGCAGACTGGCACAAACTCATCATCATGTGAGTACAGTACAATAGACAAACTTGTTGCATGAGCCCTAATCATGAGGTTTTTTTTTGTCTGGTGTTTTTCAAGCCTTGTGGCAAAATGATAGAAAAAGCAATATCTAATGCAATCAAAAATGCTTTGCATGTACTGTATTTCATAAGAAAAAAATGAAAAAATGCAGTTAAAAACATAGTTAAAAAGTGCTAAAAAAAACTATCACTCTGAAAAAATCCAGTAAATTTAAAATGTAATTTAGGCTTTTTTCACACTCGCGTTTGGTGCGGATCCGTCTTGTATCTGCACAGACGGATCCGCACCAATAATGCAAACGCTTGTATCCGTTCATAACGGATCCATTTGCATTATTCATTTTAAAAAAAAGTCTAAGTCAAAAACGGATCCATCTTGACTTACATTGAAAGTCAATGGGGGACGGATCCAATTTCAATTGCACCATATTGTGTCAGTGAAAAACGGATCCATCCCCATTATGATGGATCCGTTTGGCTCCGCATTGTCAGACGGTCACCAAAACGATGCAAGCTGCGTTTTAGTGACCACCTAAAAACCGCAGCCAGTTGATGCATTCTGAATCCTTATCCATTCAGAATGCATTGGGGCTGAACTGATCCGTTTTGGGATGCTTGTGAGAGCCCTGAAACGGATCTCACAAGCGGACCCAGAAACGCCAGTGTGAAAGTAGCCTTAAAAAGTTGAGATTTTTGGACATATTACATGCTGAAAAATTATGTAAAAAACCCAAAATGAATTCTTAGGCAAAACAATATCAATGACAAAATAAAAAAGTAATGGCAGCAAAATAAAAAAAATACAATAAATAAATGCTGCGCCCAAAAGGCTTTAAGAGGTTAGAATATTCTACCCTGAAAAGAAAAATAACGACTGCCCAATAATCTAGAATATATGATAATTTGGGACTGATCAGGTCCCATACATGTCAAATTAAGGGAAAACCACAGCCCACCGGGCATTTCTGCATTTCCCCCATTTGCAGGATCTCCCTCTGATTAGCCGCATGGATAGCTTCACCAACAACTTGGATTAAGTTTGTAAACTAATAGCAAGACGTGAAATTCCATCTTTTCTCACTTGGGGTCGGTTTGAGGAGAGAGAGGTCTGTCTGATGGATCAGTAACATCTGTGACTCCAGGGCAGGGGACGGATACTTGGAGGGTGACTCTCATTTCCTCCTCTGTTTTGTGGTTGAGCAGACAATTACTGGGAATCTACTGTGTGAAGTGAGTGCAGGAGACATTGGCAGAGTCTTGGAAGCAGTCCTGGCTCAGACATGTGACTGGGAATCTCGCACTTCAGGTACGTCCTTGCTGTTGTGTTCCTGCTTTGGCTGAACTTCTGCTTCTTGCTAGCAAATGGAGAAAAAAATGTAGCTCTTGGCGAGAGGCCGGATATCGGGATTTGAGGATTTTTTTTTTTTAAATCTTGGCAGCAGAAGTAGAAATTTTTTCAAAGCAGAGTTGTAGTATCTGCATTTTACAGAGCTGCACTTGTGTACTGCCAGGATCAATACAAATAACCATATATAACCACCAGCATCACAGATGCCATAAAACTGTGATAAAATACATGGTGGTATTACCATACTAAAGTTGCTGCACTGATAAAAGTCTATAGGCTTTACTGTACCTACTGAGACTGATAAGCTGGGTTGTACGTGTGCACAAGCTCTTATACTTCTGATTAGCTTAGAAGATTGGTACCTATGCCAGTTGTGCCCCAATGCCACACATCAGAAGAGCTGGGGCACCACATCTAGGCCCTGTTCATACATCACATCTTATTGGAGAGCATTCAGTTCAGGATGCATCAGTTCAGTCCCTCTTACGTTTTTTACACGGAGCATGCTGCAGTTTTCTCTCCGGCCAGAAATTACTGATCACTTGCCGGATCCGGCATTAATTTCCATTGAAGTGTATTAGTGCCAGATCCGGCATTAAGGGTTTCAGCAAAACGGATCCGGCTTTCCGGTCTGTGCCTGTGCAGACCTTTAAAAATGATCCGTTTTTCCGGATGACACTGGAGAGACGGATCCGGTATTTCAATGCATTTGTCAGACGGATCCGCATCCGGATCCGTCTGACAAGTGCCATCAGTTTGCGTCCGGAACTGCCTGCCGGAATCCTCTGCTGCAAGTGTGAAAGTACCCTTACAAGATAATCACCTGCCCAAACTACAGGGCCAAATGTTTCATAAGTATGGTGGGCATGAGCGTATAGTGGGCATGAGCGTACGATTTTCAGCATCGGTTTTACGCCACATGCCCCTGTTTAGTTAAAACTGTGACATTTTAGGGCTCATTGAGGTTTTTCAAAATGTATCACGTCTTATCCATCCCATTATAAAAAATTAAAAAATAAACATGAAGAAAGTTAAAAATATTAACAAAAAATGGATGCATAGTGTGAGAAGGAGAAACTTTGTGTCAATATTATTGTAACATGTAAATCTTTTCCAGAATTCTCTGGAACTGATTTAGAGAAGTGCAGCCTCCGTCGCGGGGTGAGCGCCGCTTCCTGTAGCACCCACTGATAACGGTGATGGATAAAGACATCATTCGTTGCCAATGTTATAGACTAAGATAGAGAATCGTCTCCAAGCGCCGTCTGAGCAAATCACTGGCACGCAGGCAGACGGATCTGAAATCTGTTGCTTTAATATTGAAATTTGCTTTTTGGCAGGTGGAGCGCGGCTGTTTTATATAACAAATGGCTGGCAGTTACTTTGATGCCAGTATTGATAACCTGAATAATGCATTCACTTAAAGCTGTGATTGAAGAGGCAGCGCTCGCTATCAGGTTCCCGCGCAGACACACCTGCATGCTCCAGGCTGTCAGGTGCTGAGGAATTTCAGGCATTGTGCAGTCATGCAGCCTTATCTCTGGAATCCTGCGCCATCTTATACCTGGAAAAGAAAGAAAAAGAGAGGCAGAGATTCCTCTATTCAGTCTGCCAACTACAACAACCATCATTGCACATTTCTCCAACATTCCGCAGGGGAGACCTGAAACTGCTAATAATACAATAATACAGAGAAACTGGGTCTCAAAAGTCTCTTAGTAGATTCTTAAAAGGATTGTATATTCACAGATTTGTGTGTGGGGGGGGGGGGGGGGGGGCTATAGCTACAAATCCATATACTGCACAGAAACAGGAGAACTGACATGTATGGTACAGTGACTTACAGTCACAGAAATTGCCGTAGAATACTGCAACACATTAACATACATTACACTAAGGGGTTCTGTTGAGTTTTAAACATATCCACCATCCAAGCTGTACTCGGCTATCTCCAGCTGTCCCATAGACGATAATAGAAAAGCATATCAGACCTGCAACTCCACCAGGAAGGCCCCCCCCCCAATATTTTACTTATCCCCTATGCTGTAAATATTGAAAACCTTTAAAACTTGTCAACCCATTATACTTGTACATAGGAGCAGTGTTATAGTAGTTATATTCTTGTACATAGAAGGCAGTATTATAGTAGTTATATTCTTGTACATAGGAGCAGTATTATAGTAGTTATATCCTGTACATAGGAGAAGTATTATAGTAGTTATATTCTTGTACATAGGAGCAGTATTATAGCAGTTATATTCTTGTACATAGGAGCAGTATTATAGTAGTTATATTCTTGTACATAGGAGCAGTATTATAGTAGTTATATTCTTGTACATAGGAGTCGTATTATAGTAGTTATATTCTTGTACATAGGAGCAGTATTATAGTAGTTATATTCTTGTACATAGGAGGCAGTATTATAGTAGTTATATTCTTGTACATAGAAGGCAGTATTATAGTAGATATATTCTTGTACATAGGAGGCGTATTATAGTAGTTATATTCTTATACATAGGAGCAGTATTATAGTAGTTATATTCCTGTACATAGGAGCAGTATTATAGGAGTATTATTCTTGTTCATAGGAGGCAGCATTATAGTAGTTATATTCTTGTACATAGGAGCAGTATCATAGTAGTTATATTCTTGTACATGGGAGCAGTATTGTAGTAGTTATATTCATGTACATAGGAGGCAGCATTATAGTAGTTATATTCTTGTACATAGGAGCAGTATTATAGTAGTTATATTCTTGTAAATAGGGGCAGTATTATAGTAGTTATATTCTTGTACATAGGAGGCAGTATTATAGTAGTTATATTCTTGTACATAGTAGCAGTATTATAGTAGTTATATTCTTGTACATAGGAGGCAGTATTATAGTAGTTATATTCTTGTACATAGGGGCAGTATTATAGTAGTTATATTCTTGTACACAGGAGCAGTAGTATAGTAGTTATATTCTTGTACACAGGAGAAGTATTATAGTAGTTATATTCTTGTACACAGGAGCAGTATTATAGTAGTTATATTCTTGTACACAAGAGAAGTATTATAGTAGTTATATTCTTGTACATAGGAGCAGTATTATAGTAATTATATTCTATACATAGGAGCAGTATTATAGTAGTTATATTCTTGTACACAGGAGCAGTATTATAGTAGTTATATTCTTGTACACATGAGGAGTATTATAGTAGTTATATTCTTGTACATAGGAGCAGTATTATAGTAGTTATATTCTTGAACACAGGAGAAGTATTATAGTAGCTATATTCTTGTACACAGGAGCAGTATTATAGTAGTTATATTCTTGTACATAGGAGGCAGTATTATAGTAGTTATATTCTTGTACATAGGAGACAGTATTATAGTAGTTATATTCTTGTACATAGAAGCAGTAATGGCCAGTTCGCATTGTTCACCCGCGAACACATGCGAGCTGCCATCTTTTCTCACAAGTCCGGCGAGGCACAGGGAAGCCCTTCCCTGTGCCTGTGCTGGGAGCCGGTCTGAAATCAAATGCGGTCGCCGGGAGCAGGCAGTTCCGAGAACAGCCTGATAAAAGCCCCCGGCGGCTGTTCTCGGAACTGCCTGCTTCCGGTGACCGCATTTGATTTCAGACCGGCTCGCGTACAGGCACAGGTAAGGACTTACCTGCGCCTCGTTGGACTTGTGAGAAAAGATGGCAGCCTGCATGTGTTCACGGGCGAACAATGCGAACTGGCCATCACTACATAGGAGCAGTATTATAGTATTTATATTCTTGTACATAGAAGCAGTATTATAGCAGTTATATTCTTGTACATAGCAGGAAGTATTATAGTAGTTATATTCTTGTACATAGAGCAGTAATATAGTAGTTATGTTATTGTACATAGGAGCAGTATTATATTAGTTATATTCTTGTACATAGGAGCAGTATTATAGTAGTTATATTCTTGTACATAGAGCAGTATTATAGTAGTTATATTCTTGTATATAGGAGCAGTATTATAGTAGTTATATTCTTGTACATAGGGGCAGTATTATAGTAGTTATATTCTTGTACATAGAGCAGTATTATAGTAGTTATATTCTTGTACATAGGAGCAGTATTATAGTAGTTATATTCTTGTACATAGGAGGCAGTATTATAGTAGTTATATTCTTGTACATAGGAGCAGTATTATAGTAGTTATATTCTTGTACATAGGAGCAGTATTATAGTAGTTATATTCTTATACATAGGAGGCAGTATTATAGTAGTTATATTCTTGTACATAAGAGCAGTATTATAGTAGTTATATTCTTGTACATAGGAGCAGTATTATAGTAGTTATATTCTTGTACATAGGAGCAGTATTATAGTAGTTATATTCTTGTACATAGGAGCAGTATTATAGTAGTTATATTCTTGTACATAGAGCAGTATTATAGTAGTTATATTCTTGTACATAGGAGCAGTATTATAGTAGTTATATTCTTGTACATAGGAGGCAGTATTATAGTAGTTATATTCTTGTACATAGGAGCAGTATTATAGTAGTTATATTCTTGTACATAGGAGGCAGTATTATAGTAGTTATATTCTTGTACATAGGAGCAGTATTATAGTAGTTATATTCTTGTACATAGGAGCAGTATTATAGTAGTTATATTCTTGTACATAGGAGCAGTATTATAGTAGTTATATTCTTGTACATAGGAGCAGTATTATAGTAGTTATATTCTTGTACATAGGAGCAGTATTATAGTAGTTATATTCTTGTACATAGGAGCAGTATTATAGTAGTTATATTCTTGTACATAGGAGCAGTATTATAGTAGTTATATTCTTGTACATAGAGCAGTATTATAGTAGTTATATTCTTGTACATAGGAGCAGTATTATAGTAGTTATATTCTTGTACATAGGAGCAGTATTATAGTAGTTATATTCTTGTACATAGGGGCAGTATTATTGTAGTTATATTCTTGTATATAGGAGCAGTATTATAGTAGTTATATTCTTGTACATAGAGCAGTATTATAGTAGTTATATTCTTGTATATAGGAGCAGTATTATAGTAGTTATATTCTTGTACATAGGAGGCAGTATTATAGTAGTTATATCTTGTATATAGGAGCAGTATTATAGTAGTTATATTCTTGTACATAGAGCAGTATTATAGTAGTTATATTCTTGTACATAGGAGCAGTATTATAGTAGTTATATTATTGTACATAGGAGCAGTATTATAGTAGTTATATTCTTATACATAGGAGCAGTATTATAGTAGTTATATTCTTGGTACATAGGAGCAGTATTATAGTAGTTATATTATTGTACATAGGAGCAGTATTATAGTAGTTATATTCTTATACAGAGGAGGCAGTATTATAGTAGTTATATTCTTATACAGAGGAGGCAGTATTATAGTAGTTATATTCTTGTACATAGGAGCAGTATTATAGTAGTTATATTCTTGTACATCGGAGCAGTATTATAGTAGTTATATTCTTGTACATAGGAGCAGTATTATTGTAGTTATATTCTTGTACATAGGAGCAGTATTATAGTAGTTATATTCTTGTAGATAGGAGCAGTATTATAGGAGTATTATTCTTGTTCATAGGAGGCAGCATTATAGTAGTTATATTCTTGTAGATAGGAGCAGTATTATAGGAGTATTATTCTTGTTCATAGGAGGCAGCATTATAGTAGTTATATTCTTGTACATAGGAGCAGTATCATAGTAGTTATATTCTTGTACATGGGAGCAGTATTGTAGTAGTTATATTCATGTACATAGGAGGCAGTATTATAGTAGTTATATTCTTGTACATAGAAGCAGTATTATAGTAGTTATATTCTTGTACATAGGAGCAGTATTATAGTAGTTATATTCTTGTACATAGGAGGCAGTATTATAGTAGTTATATTCTTGTACATAGTAGCAGTATTATAGTAGTTATATTCTTGTACATAGGAGGCAATTTTTATTAGTATAAAACAAGCAAAAATACAATAGTACATTCCGAAATGAGAATGAACAAGCAATTATTAAACTGAAATCATACATATCATCAAAATAATAAGTTTATAATAACTTTAACTTAAGAGTCCATTGCAAATAAATGGGAGAAAAGATGAATAAATAAACATAATTCCAGGATACATGAACCAGAAATTACTCCAAATATACATTCTTCCATAATTTTTCATTCTCGCCCTTTCTCCTAACTTCTATAGATCTGACCCACCTTAGCTCCGACAGGATGAGGTTTACGGCTTTCTCATGGTTGAAGGGCTCACTGTGGATGGACACTCTTGTTCTTGTCTGCCAGTGATAGTATTTAACGATGGTTATAATCAAATGCAAGGTCCCCCGGTCAATGTCAGCTACCTGTGATGTCACACCATATACAATGTCTGGGTAGGTCAGAGACTGCAGCCTTGGGATTTTTAGCTTGCTGGCTATCTCCTGCCATATCTGTCGCCCTCCCCAGCACTCGGTTATAAAATGTTCCATAGTCTCCTCCTGCTGACAGCCCAAGGGACACATGCGATCTAGAACACTCAGGAACTTTAAATTGCCTCTGACAAAAAGCTTCCCATGGAATGACAGCCAGGCAATGTCAAACAACTTTGCAGGAAGCCTTGGTCCGTTGAGGAACCTAAGACTTTCCTGCAAGGTGGCCGTTGTACAGTCTCTCAGTGCTGGCTGCAAGTTATAGAAGGCCCTACAGATCTTTATATAGAGATCCTTCCTGGTCTTAGTCTCCAGATACACCTTGTCTATTCCCCATTTCTTCACACACTTTAGACCATATTCCAGGTACTGGGGGAGGAAGCCACGAGTAAACCGACCCCTCTTGAGACTGCCGCCTCGCACCCAAGACTCTGCAAAAGGCAATATCCAGTCCCTGACACTGTTCGCCCACAGGGAGCTGCTGTTTGAGTCCAGGCAACCAAAATTAACTTTCAGAAACATGGAGTCAAAGAACACCCTTGGATTTAACATATCCAGCCCACCCTCTCTCCTCTGTAGGTAGGTGATCCCTCTTTTTATTGGGTTCAACCTGTTCCCCCACAAAAGTTGGAAGAACAGGCTAAAGAGCCTAGCCGAGAAAGGTTCTGGCAAAGGAAAGACAACAGAGACGTACAAAAAGACGGGGACCAGGTAAGTCTTCAACATAGTAACCCTTTCTCTATAGGTCAGCCTCCAGTTCTTCCATCGCTGAACCTTTGCATTTCCGGAATCCAACTTTTCTTCCCAATTTAGTTTGGCATTATCTTCCCTCCCAAATTTGACCCCAAGGATTTTAATATAGGTGGAGGCCTTTGCAAATTGTGGCAGATCAAAGTCTGGATCAGTACTTAAAGTCCAGAGAGCTTGACTCTTCTCAAGGTTGACTAGAGACCCCGAGGCCTCCGAGTAGCTTCTGATGGCTGCAGACAACATCTGCACCTCACGAGGCTCAGATATCACCACAGTCACATCATCCGCATAGGCAACTACTTTCAAAGGCAAGCAGTGGGGGACCGGCACCCCCTGAAAATCGCACTCCTGCAGTGACCTCAGGAACGGGTCCAAGGCAAACACATACAGCAGTGGACTCAAAGGGCAACCCTGTCTCACCCCTGCCTCTACTTCAAAAGTGTCCCCTTGCCAACCATTGATTAGAGGAAAGCTCTTCGCCTCACAATATAAAGTTTTCAGCCAATCTACAAATTGTCCTGGAATACCGTACTTTGACAAAGTGGCCCATAGATACTCGTGATCCACTCTGTCAAAAGCTTTAGCCTGGTCCAGACCTACAACATATCTCCCACACCTCAGAGCTTTACATCTCTCAAACATCTCCCTTATCGAGATGACTGCTCCAGAGATGTTCCGCCCTTTTACTGTGCCAAACTGACAGCCTGCCAACAGTGCCCGGGACAAACAGACTAACCTAGAGAACATGATTTTTGCCAGAATCTTCCTGTCAACATTCAAGAGGGCAATCGGCCTCCAGTTCTTGATGTCACTAGGCTCCTTACCTTTAGACAGCAGAATTAGCGAGGACACCCTCATGGACGGAGGCATCAGGTGATTTTCTAGACAATTTTTGTACACGTCCACGAGGATTGGGGCCAAGTGGTCTACGAACTTCTTATAGAATTCTGCTGTTATACCATCTGGACCTGGTGCCTTCTTCAGATGTAACTGATCAATGGCCACTTTAACTTCCTCCACCGTTAATTCTGCTGTCAAAGGAGAAAAGTCCACATCATTAGTATCAGGACCTGGAGTTGCCTCCAAGAATTGAGTCATCTTCTCTTTATCCAAAACCTTCTTCTGAAATAAGCCAGCATAGTAAGATCTCACCACCCCCAGGATACCCTCCCGAGATTCCTGCAAAACACCCTGGGAGTCAGTGAGACCTGCCACCGATCTATTAGCCACACGTTCCCTGCAATTCTCAAAGGGATCAGCCAGGTGGTCAGAGTAGGGGACAACCTTCTCACTTATCCCGCTAACAGTCTCTGTGGGGTTCACAAACGCCATGTCAATTCTACTGCTTCTGTCAGCACAAGAATATGTGAAGTTTGGCTTCCTGCCACCCCATGTGAAGACATCACTTAGGCCAGCCTGCGATATTATATTACTTAAGACTCTGGAGTCTCTGACCTCGCCCTGCCCGAGGACCGGTCACCTGATGACAAAGTGACATTAAAGTCCCCCGCCATTACTACAGGTATAGAGGTGAAAAGATACTGCTTCACATCATTAAACAGCTGGATTCTCTCAGCCACTGTCTGTGGGCCGTAGATGTTAATAAAGCGGAGCCGTCTACCATGGATGGTCACTTCCAGCACCAGGCACCTTCCCATAGCTACCTCCGTTAACCTGTGCACAGTCACGTCATTTGTGTTAAACAATATGGCCACCCCGGCATAAGGCTCCACAGCCAGCGACCAGCAAGAAGGACCAGACCGCCATTCACTCTCAGCCTCACGTAGATGCCCCAAGGTGTTCAAACGTGTCTCCTGCAGAAAGATGACATCTGCATCCAGGTATCTGAGGTGATCGTATACCGCGTGTCTGGTCCTTCTTACTTTGATGCTGTTCACATTGCTCGAAGCAACTTTTAGAAAAAACCCAGCCATCACAAGACAACATAGAAAGAGCAGATAAGTGACTCCCATCAACATAGGTCAGGATCAGAGGCTTCCTGCCTACCACCGGTCTCCATATCTGACTCTACAAGGGCTTCTACAGGAGGGGGCTTCTTCTTTGTTGGGGGGTCCCCTGTGTCTGCCTCACACTCATTATCTATTCTCTGTTGCTCTTCCTCATAATCCCCATCAGACTCTGATAACGCCTCATATCTGTTTGATAGGACCATGACGCCTGCACCGGTACTGACTTTTTTCCTGGTGTTTTGGCCCAGGTTATGTTCCTCCTCAGACTTACGGGAAGACTTATCTTTTTTCCTCCTTTTGTTCCTCTTGGCCTCTTCATATACAGACGGTGATACAGAGGCGGCTGCCTGAGACTGGTCCTGAGTGACCACCTCCATGGTGCCCTGTGTGCTCTCTGAAGGCTGAGGTTCGGGTGTTGTCTCACCTGACCCCTGTTGTACCTCGTGCCTCGTCAGTATGGTCCCTGACATCAAAGCCTCCTCCTCTATAGCGTCTGCGGCCTCCGCTAACTCCTCATCTGGAAGCTCCCTGCATACGTTATGCCAGGCATCTGGGCAATCCTTATGTGAGTGGCCAATCTGTCCGCAGAGATTGCACCTAACGTTCTTACACGTGGCACTCAGATGGCCGAGCTCACCACACAGGTTGCACTTGACCACTGTGCACACATTTGCCACATGACCGACTTTGCCACACTTGAAGCACTTTCTAGGTTGCCCAGGATAAAAACAGACGCCCTTCTCTCTACCGATAAAGAAGGAGTTAGGGAGATGTAAGGTGATGTTATTGTGCTGGCGCAGCTTCACCAGCACCTTCCACCCTCCAGTCCAGACACCATCATCGTCCCTGTTCTTAGTGAGATCAGACACGAGGTCACAGTGCCTCCGGAGCCACACCACAATGTCCTGGGGAGGAACAGATTCATTCCAGAAGATGACATTCACAATAACAGTGTCTGGCTTGGAAATGGGAATGAAAATGAACTTATTCCAGCCCTCGGTGTCTCTAACCCTGGCAAAGTTTGCCCAGAACCTATCCAGACTAGACATAAGCTTAAAGCTGACATCATAGCCCTGCCTGTCTGGTAGATTTATCACCGCCAGGATGTCCTCTGGAGCAAACCCCATCTGGTGGCACAGGAGTTCCCTCACCACAAACCTCCTATCGGGGAGGTCTTCTTTGGTGCCTCGGTGCTTAAACCTTACCACGTTCCTCCTCTTAAACGCCTGGCCTGTATAGCCTGCACTGGAGGTGAAGGATGGAGCGCCGCGGCTCCAGGCATTTCTGGGAGGATCCTGACGGGGCTCACTACCTTGATTATTGGGCCGCGCGTCTGCACTAGAGGGGACAGTCTCATCCGACGTGGGTTGTGTTAAGGGGGGGAAATTACAGACATCATTCCATACACCCTCCTGACCACCATCCACCTCTATATCCCACACAGACTGTACAGTATCCCCAGCCCCCAACCCCTCAGGTACAATATCAATGTCCCCGGTCTGTGCCCCAGTAACAGAGCTCTCCTGCGTCTCCGCATCACCCTGACCCATGGATACATGTCCACTGTCCTGCTGTTGGGCTGGCTCTGCTGGGACTTGTGGTGCCACATATCCAGGATGTTGCTCAGGGACAGCTGAAGGTTCTTGCTGCTGCACTTGCCCACCTCCCTTCTGGAAAGAGAAACTTGCAGGCTTCAGTATTGGTTGTGTCACTCGCCGAGCCTCATCTGGGGACACGGACCCTGATTGTGCTCTAGAGGAGCGGGATCCAGAGTCACTGTTCTGTCTCTGCTGTGAGAAGCGTTCCTGGTTCCCGTAGGACTCGGCCAGGGGCCCCATCCTCTCCAGGACACAGTCCATCTCCTTCACCACCTGTGCCAGCTCTATGCTCAGTGAGTGCAGCTTGGTATCATACAAGGTGTTACTATCAGGGTGTGCAGTTTTCAGGTTATATACACAGTCTATCTGCATCTGTAGCAGTTGTTTGTGATGCTTTAACTCCCCCATTCTCCTTACCAGAGCCGGGATCTCCTCCGCCATCTGCAGCTCAGGGGCTCGCGTGGTCTCCTTCACCTGCTGTCCTGGTCGGGGCAGGGGTCCAGGCTGTTTGGAGTCACCGGTCTCCTGCAGCTTTGCCTTCCCAGCTTTACTGCTAGTACTTGCGGTTGCATCTGCTAAGGCCTGTTCACACTTTGCAGTGTTTGTAGACATGGCATTCCTGGTTACCTGTAGAGGCATTGCTGCAGATCTGGTGCGGCCCTGACAGGCCATGCTGGAAGCCACAACTTGCTGTTTCAGGTTTTCTTGCAATGTTTGTTTCTCCAGTGATGTCCGTCTCTGTCTGTGTGCAGGAGAGGGGAGCTGCTCACCTGCTGCACGGCCTGTGCTCATCACCCCTGCACCTTGCTGGCTGGACTTGGGATCCGCTTGCATCTTCATTGCACTCACTTTCCTCTCTTCTTCTTTCTTCAGAACAACAATATCTCCTTCATTCTGCTGCTGACTGGAAACTTTGGGATTAGTATCCACTTCAGAAATGGTTTGGGAGTTTTCTCCCAGTGTAGGCCTGGAAGCCTGGGCCTTGCTGAGGGAAGTTCCCCGCCCAGGCTGGCCACACCCTGGGCTCTGGACAGACATCCACAGGCTCAGGAGAGCTACTCACACACGTCCTCACAGCTAGGAGGCAGTATTATAGTAGTTATATTCTTGTACATAGGAGGCAGTATTATAGTAGTTATATTCTTGTACATAGGAGCAGTATTATAGTAGTTATATTCTAGTACATAGGAGCAGTATTATAGTAGTTATATTCCTGTACATAGGAGCAGTATTATAGTAGTTATATTCTTGCATATAGGAGCAGTATTATAGTAGTTATATTCTTGTACATAGGAGCAGTATTATAGTAGTTATATTCTTGTACATTGGAGCAGTATTATAGTAGTTATATTCTTGTACATAGGAGCAGTATTATAGTAGTTATATTCTTGTACATAGGAGCAGTATTATAGTAGTTATATTCTTGTACATAGGAGGCAGTATTATAGTAGTTATATTCTTGTACATAGGAGCAGTATTATAGTAGTTATATTCTTGTACATAGGAGCAGTATTATAGTAGTTATATTCTTGTACATAGGAGGCAGTATTATAGTAGTTATATTCTTGTACATAGGCGGCAGTATTATAGTAGTTATATTCTTGTACATAGTAGCAGTATTATAGTAGTTATATTCTTGTACATAGTAGCAGTATTATAGTAGTTATATTCTTGTACATAGGAGCAGTATTATAGTAGTTATATTCTTGTACATAGTAGCAGTATTATAGTAGTTATATTCTTGTACATAGGAGCAGTATTATAGTAGTTATATTCTTGTACATAGGAGGCAGTATTATAGTAGTTATATTCTTGTACATAGGAGGCAGTATTAATACAGTGGATGGCTCCTTCTATGGAACAGTATATAAACTGACTGTTTATAGAGTGCAGTATTGCAGTAGTTCTATACATCATTATAGAAGATGAATAGGTGTCAGTAGAAGTGTACACACACAGCTGGCCAATAAGCAAGACAACAGAAGGAATATATAGGGGCATGTGGCTGTACTGTTAAAGGGATACGCGGCTTGTATATTTTAAGAGCTCTGTGGCTGTGCTGTGTGGGGATTCGCTTTGGTAGTTATTATAAGCAGGCGCAGTACAGAGGCAAAATACAAGTTCATAATTTAAACTCACAAACTTCACACATGATGTCAAAAACAGAACGTCACTTTTGCAGTGTTGGTGTTACTTCACACCCAATGGCAAGTTAATATAACAAAAAGTCACCTTGGTGGCAGTTCTGCCTCAGAAAGTCCAAATACAGGCTTTAGGCGGCCTGTTCCCCAGACACACGGGTCTCAGCTCTCCAGCCCAGCACAGGCCTCAGTCAGATCCCAGCACACAGACATGGCTTCTGAGGCCAGCTGCCTATTTAAGGACAGGTGCTGCCAAAACCCAGAACGGCAGTTAAAATCCGATCCGGTATTTGACCTGACCTCACATGCTGGGAGGAAAATACCTGTTTTCCCAGACCAAACAGCTGTTATGGGGCACTGTCTCTGTCCTCTCAACCTTTCATTCATCCTTTTCATTTTCTCTTCGGAGGTTGACAGCAGTGTAAACCCATATTTCAGAATTGAGTTGCCACCGTATAGCAGTTGGACCCCCAGCACCTTTATTGTCTTCCTCTGTCTTTTTGGCTTCTCTGCCCGTTAGGGTGCTACCTCTGCCTACGCTTTGTCCCCTACTCTGTCCTTGTTGTTGATCAGGGCTAATATTCGGCAGCGCCCCTCTGCTCTCTTAACGGAACTTCACCTTTAAGAACACTCATTTCGCATCTGTGTAATAGAAGTCTCCGTTTGGTTTGAACTACTATAAGGACTTGGCAGAGAATTCGGAGATGGCAAGTCATTTCATTAGCCCCAATCATTTTTATTGTGCCTTGGACACACAGCCAAAGAACTTGCTGCCATCTTGGCTCTGTAATGCGCCATGAATTGCAAGTCGAGTGTTTTGGTGGGAGTCAAAGAGACTTCGAAGCGATTAAGTAATATTAAAATGACAAGCAATTAACTGGATCACGAGGAGAGAGAATGAGGCAGTAAAATAAGTAAAGAAAGGCATATTTATTTATCCATTATTCTGACCCTCCGCCGCACAGCCGGACGCCAACTCATAAAACAAGGGTCCAATCAGCCCGCCGGTCAAGAAGCCTATTTACTGGTCCTGACAGATGAACAGCTTATTTTAATTTTATTACTGATTACTGTTTGGCTTGGAAAATCCAGAGACAAGAATTAAGACTTAGGTGGAAAATTTTAATTTTTTAAAATAAATGGAGAATTAATGCAAAAACATAAAGCGACAAAAGGGAGGCAGAGCTGCAAAGGAGATTAGCGGAAGGGGACCAACACGTGAGGGGCCCCACAGCGCTCCTCTACCCCAGACTGATATCTGAGTCCATTACTGCAGTTTATTAGTGGTCCCAGATCATCCGAAACCTCCACAGATTCTGTGACTGCGATCTAGAACTTCCATGGGAAACTTGTAGCAACATTGAGTCCATGGACGGACCCAAATAAAATAAGTTATTAATAAGTCTAATATCAATGGTCTATCCTCAGGATAGGTCATCAGTATCTGATTGTGGAGATCGGACTACTGGCTCAGCCAATAATCAGCTGTTTGAAGAGGCCACGGAGCTCCGGTAGGCAATGTGTCTTCTTCCTAGGCCACGGATGTCACGTTCAAGGGTCACATGGCCAAGATGCAGGTCCGTCCAATTTGATTCAAAGCACAGCCACTGAACAATGCACAGTGCCGTGCTGGGTAAGCTGTGAGGAGGCCGAGGTGCTCAGACCCCACCGATCAGATACTGATGACCTATCCTGATATTGAACTCCTGGAAAACCCATTATTAGCAGTTTCTCAGTGATGGAATCCAATGTGGAGGTGCCATATAGCCGCCATAATACTGTAAGAAATACTGCATTGTATATAATAATATTGATGCAAAAAGTAACTTTTGAATCATTGGTACATTACATAACTTATCCTGTACTGATCCTGAGTTACATCCTGTATTATACTCCAGAGCTGCACTCACTATTCTGCTGGTGGAGTCACTGTGTACATACATTACTTATCCTGTACTGATCCTGAGTTACATCCTGTATTATACTCCAGAGCTGCACTCACTATTCTGCTGGTGCAGTCACTGTGTACATACATTACTTATACTGTACTGATCCTGAGTTACATCCTGTATTATACTCCAGAGCTGCACTCACTATTCTGCTGGTCTTAGCCTGTACTGATCCTGAGTTACATCCTGTATTATACTCCAGAGCTGCACTCACTATTCTGCTGGTGGAGTCACTGTATACATACATTACTTATCCTGTACTGATCCTGAGTTGCATCCTGTATTATACTCCAGAGCTGCACTCACTATTCTGCTGGTGCAGTCACTGTGTACATACATTACTTATTCTGTACTGATCCTCAGTTACATCCTGTATTATACTCCAGAGCTGCACTCACTATTCTGCTGGTGGAGTCACTGTATACATACATTACTTATCCTGTACTGATCCTGAGTTACATCCTGTATTATACTCCAGAGCTGCGCTCACTATTCTGCTGGAGCAGTCACTGTGTACATACATTACTTATCCTGTACTGATCCTGAGTTACATCCTGTATTATACTCCAGAGCTGCACTCACTATTCTGCTGGTGCAGTCGCTGTGTACATACATTACTTATCCTGTACTGATCCTGAGTTACATCCTGTATTATACTCCAGAGCTGCACTCACTATTCTGCTGGTGGAGTCACCGTGTACATACATTACATTACTTATCCTGTACTGATCCTGAGTTACATCCTGTATTATACTCCAGAGCTGCACTCACTATTCTGCTGGTGGAGTCACTGTATACATACATTACTTATCCTGTACTGATTCTGAGTTGCATCCTGTATTATACTCCAGAGCTGCACTCACTATTCTGCTGGTGCAGTCACTGTGTACATACATTACTTATCCTGTACTGATCCTCAGTTACATCCTGTATTATACTCCAGAGCTGCACTCACTATTCTGCTGGTGCAGTCACTGTGTACATACTTTACTTATCCTGTACTGATCCTGAGTTACATCCTGTATTATACTCCAGAGCTGCACTAACTATTCTGCTGGTGCAGTCACTGTGTACATACATTACTTATCCTGTACTGATCCTGAGTTACACCCTGTATTATACTCCAGAGCTGCACTCACTATTCTGCTGGTGCAGTCACTGTGTACATACATTACTTATTCTGTACTGATCCTCAGTTACATCCTGTATTATACTCCAGAGCTGCACTCACTATTCTGCTGGTGCAGTCACTGTGTACATACATTACTTATCCTGTACTGATCCTGAGTTACATCCTGTATTATACTCCAGAGCTGCACTCACTATTCTGCTGGTGGAGTCACTGTGTACATACATTACTTATCATGTATTGATCCTGAGTTACATCCTGTATTATACTCCAGAGCTGCACTCACTATTCTGCTGGTGGAGTCACCGTGTACATACATTACATTACTTATCCTGTACTGATCCTGAGTTACATCCTGTATTATACTCCAGAGCTGCACTCACTATTCTGCTGGTGCAGTCACTGTGTACATACATTACTTATCCTGTACTGATCCTCAGTTACATCCTGTATTATACTCCAGAGCTGCACTCACTATTCTGCTGGTGCAGTCACTGTGTACATACATTACTTATCTTGTACTGATCCTGAGTTACATCCTGTATTATACTCCAGAGCTGCGCTCACTATTCTGCTGGAGCAGTCACTGTGTACATACATTACTTATCCTGTACTGATCCTGAGTTACATCCTGTATTATACTCCAGAGCTGCACTCACTATTCTGCTGGTGGAGTCACTGTGTACATACATTACTTATCCTGTACTGATCCTGAGTTACATCCTGTATTATACTCCAGAGCTGCACTCACTATACTGCTGATCCTGCATAACAGCCTGTATTATACATTTGTTGCCAGACACATCTAACACCTTCGGCTACTTTAACAGTAGCGTTCGGGGTTCCGCTTGTGAGTTCCGTTTGAAGGCTCTCACAAGCTGCCCTGAACGCATCCGTACGGCCCCAATGCATTCTGAGTGGATGCGGATCCGTTCAGAATGCATCAGTCTGGCTTCGTTTGGCCTCCGCTCCACTCAGCAGGTGGACACCCGAATGCTGCTTGCAGCGTTTTGGTGTCCGCCTGGCCGTGCAGAGCCAAACGGATCCGTCCAGACTTACAATGTAAGTCAATGGGGACGGATCCGTTTGAAGATGACACAATATGGCTCAATTTCAAACGGATCCGTCCCCCATTGACTTTCAATGTAAAGTCTGGACGGATCCGTCTGACTAACTTTCACACTTAGAATTTTTTCTGAAATATAATGCAGACGGATCCGTTCTGAACGGATCCCATCGTCTGCATTATAGGAGCTGATCCGTCTGTGCAGGATACTAACATTACACACCATATCCACAGTTAAGGGTCTGCATCCTGTTCTCCTTCACCCCAGGTCTTTAGGGAGGAAGGGCATAACTCTTTGACTACCCCTAACTTGTCATAATTTATGACTTTTCTAACTGACTCCCAAAAATCTATTATATGAGACTTTCCCATTATGTACTTTGCCCCTGCTCATCCTCAGCTGACCCTTTGTGCCTGGCTGCATGCTGCACCGCCATTCTCCATCTTGTTAATGGAGTGTTAGTCATCCAGATCACATTTGCGGTTACTTGTTTCTACACAGAAGCCACAGATCTACAGGTGAGGGGCAACTGGTTTCACCTCGCACAACGAACCCTAAAAGCCTCTTTATGAATACCAGGGACGCCGCTCATCCAAGCAAATAGGATGTGTTCAATAATTCATTGCTCTGAGTTCAGACTTGTGGGTTTAGGAGATTACACACTGACACTACACCAAACTCCGGCGCAAAATCAAGGAGCCGTGGTGGATGCTGCTAATAAATAAATGATCAGGGCACATTTCCCGTGAAATTCAGCGCTGGGACGGGGACGGGCAGCGCGTGCCAATAAAGGATGTACTGGTTTCCATTCCAGCTGATAATGTAACTCTGTCTGAATTATTCCATAATTGCTTGCATCTTGGGATCTGAAGAGTCTGCTGAGCTGGCTGCAGAGCGTCGCGTCTTATGCTTTAACCCAACACACCTCAAACACAACTTAACCCAATGTATTTCAAACATAACTCACCCTCCCCTGCCCAAAATATAAAACCTCAGGTTATCCTCAAACATCTACACTGAACAAAAATATAAACGCAACACTTTCGGTTTTGCTCCCATTTTGCATGAGCTGAACTCAAAGATCTGAAACATTTTCTACATACACAGAAGACCCATTACTCTCAAATATTGTTCACAAATCTGTCTAAATCTGTGTTAGTGAGCACTTCTCCTTTGCCGAGATAATCCATCCCACCTCACAACCTGATCAACTCTAAGCGACGGAGATGTGTAGGCAAAACTGTGCACATTTCAGAGTGGCCTTTTATTGTGGGCAGTCTAAGGCACACCTGTGCAATATTCATGCTGTCTAATCAGCACCTTGATATGCCACACCTGTGAGGTGGGATGGATTATCTCGGCAAAGGAGAAGTGCTCACTAACACAGATTTAGACAGATTTGTGAACAATATTTGAGAGTAATGGGTCTTCTGTGTATGTAGAAAATGTTTCAGATCTTTGAGTTCAGCTCATGCAAAATGGGAGCAAAACCGAAAGTGTTGCGTTTATATTTTTATTCAGTGTATATATCAGCTTCTTCATGTTACAGGCTCTATGTGGATTGTCACCCAACTTTTTGGGAAGTTCTGAATGGAAAATTGTCTTTAGAACGAGTTTGTCTTTCAGGGTCTTAGAAAAGCTGGTCAATGACCTGTCCTGGTTATTTTAGTTGCTACTCAGCTTTCCTAGTAACGATCTAAACTGACAGCAGCATTGTCCTCCTTCCTATACATCCTTTGCTGGCAGCAGTCTTGTCCCTTCCTATGCCTCCCTCCCGGGCAGCAGCATTGTCTCCTTTCTTATGCCTCTCTCCCTGCCAGCAGTGTTGTCCTCTTCTTATGCCTTCCTCCCTGGCAGCAGCCTTGTCCCCTTCCTATGTCTCCCTCCCTGGCAGCAGCATTACCCCTCTTCCTATTCCTCTCTCCCTGGCGCCAGCAATGTCTCTCTTCCCACCTTTCCATCACTGGCAACAACAGTGTCACCCTTCATGCCCTCCCACACTACCAGCAACCTTTTCCCCCTAAATATGTCTCCCCCCACTGACAGCAGAATTGTCCTCCTTCAAACCCCTCCCCAGTGACAGCAGTATTGCCCCCCTGAGCACTCTACTAATGGCAGCTATATCCCCTTTGCCTCCTCTCCTTCATTGGCATTATCAATGCAGTTTCTGATTTAGAATCCCTTCTTTGTGCTGATCCAAAATCATCTCCACTGCCATATCAGGCACAACCTATGGACAGGTGTGATGCTATTCATGGAAGAAGACAGCCATGTTTTTAAAATCCTAGAGAGCCTTTTTAAGTCAGAGATAAATTAGAAGGATGCTTTAGGTGACTGTTTCTAGTTCTTTGATATAAACTATATCATGTAATGTAGTTAATACCATAGGTCCATCATAGCAGACAGAATTCTTTCATATTCAATGTTTTTGCACCAGACACAGAAGCTTCATCTCTGTTATTCCAATAGAGCCGGCACCAAGTACAACCTAGATCCTTTGGTGCCATGTATGGTCTATTTCATTGTGTCTCTTTTTCTTACAAGATTATATAATTTTGTATTTATTTTAGGAAAACAAAGCATCTTACAAATCACTGAAGATGATGTCTGCTGAACACTTATGGACAGTACTTGTTCTCTTCCACCTATGGACCCAAGAACTGGCGGAAGCATCCAGCCTGGTCCTGACCAACAATGGTCTCCGTGTCGGAAGAGGTCAAACCGTGTACATCACTGAAAACAACTTGAGCTTCAATATCCCACGTGATAGAGACTCCTGCAGAGTAGAATTGGTTCTGAATGAGCCAACAACCCAAAGAGTGGGAACTCTGTCTCCTCAGGTATTATCATACATACCAAACTGAGATCCCTGACACGGTCCATGTGGAGTGGTAAACCCAATTCAACTGGCTCCAACTCTCTACCAAATTGTGTCAACCTCATCTCCACAGCCACAACAGAAGAGGGACCTGCTCAAGGGTCAGGCTGCCCTTATGTCCACCAATTAATTGACCTGGGAGGGGATGTGGAGGTGTGATCCACTATTAGGAGTGGGTCCCTTTTTGGATGTTTAAAAAGGTCCAACCTTTCTTTATAAACTGAGCAACATCATGAAATCTGGACCAACAGTAGCTCCAACTGGTCAATGTCTTACCCTTCATTTGTTGCAGGGATTTGATTGCCATTTCCTACCAGATGAAGTGAAATATTCTCACAATGGTTCCCCAGTGCTGGATGAGGATCACGTCATGCTAAGGGTGTACAGGTAAGTCTATCTATCTATCATATATATATATATATATATATATATATATATATATATATATACATAATGTATCTAAATTTATCTATCTTTGAACATAGTGTCATATAGTTTTGTCAGTAAATATTCAACAGAACTGTAAATCTCAGCTTATTCTGAGTGGAGGAGTCCAGTGGGAGGCCCTTTCATTGACTATATTGTACAATGAAGGCTGCCAATCACTAATAAGACCACCCACTGGACTCCTCAGTTCAGAATGAGCAGGAATTAAGAATATCTATCGTTAAATCTTTTCCCACAAAACTATCTATCAATCTGCTCAGCTCCTCCTGCTCTATAACCTGCTGCCGTGTTCATTCAATGTGACATGTTCCCTTTAAATCGCCATGGGGGGGGGGGGGGGGGGTGGAGTTGTCTGGTTCTTGTAGTTGTTGTAGTTGTCTTGTATCCATCTAGAATTACTGTCCTCGGGGGTTGGGGGTTGTCATCTGGATGCTGTTTTCCAATAATACCTGGAGAACCTCGTGTCACAAATTACTTTTTTCCTCGTTGTCTTTATATTTAATGTTGAATAGTAAAAACGTCACCGGAGCCGTTAAAAACAGCAAATTGTTTGTGCAACGAGCGACGTGGTCTCACTTTAAAGCTGCTTCAATGAAAGCGTTCCCGCCCTATCAAAGCTGTTTAATTGCCTCCAGGCAGTCGCCCAGATTGGCGCTGAACTGCCTCGCTTGCGGGCACTCTATGCTAAGCGTCTTAGATCTCTCGCTTTTATGAGCCACTAATGGAGAAGGTTTAGAAGAGAAAGGTGCTAACTAAAGATAGGAGGACGCGTCTCCTAAGTCAGACTTACCTGGTGACGTCTCGCAGGGAAGAAAATCGAAAGCCGTCCAAGACTAGCTTTTTATAGGATTTCGTCACTTATTGCATGCCTGTAGATCGTGGCAGGACTGTAGCTATAGGGGTGCTGAGGCAGCAGTCACACATGGGTCCAAGCACCTCGGAGGCCACATAAGAAGACCCCAGTATTGTGTAATGGATGGGGGACCCTAGTACAGATTTTGCATTGGGGCCCAGGAGCTTCAAGTTACCCCTCTGTATCGAAGGTAATGTCCAAGTAAACATTGAACATTTGAATAATTTTGCTAATTAATGAGAGTTATATTATGTGTTATATCCATTCATGACCAAAACTGCATTTAAAGGGGTTGTCCCATGAAGGACATTGAATGGAGCAATAGGGCACATGAGTGACCACCTGCCTCACTGTGGTCATGCAGGAAGGAAGAATGAGGGGCTTCTGTCCCCCTTTCTAGTGATCAATGGGGTTCCACCAATCAGACATTCGTCAACTATTCTGTCGATAGGTGATAAATGTCCTCTGTGGCACAACCCCTTTAATATTTTGCTGTTTTACAGTTAGGTCTCCGGCCATGCTTTTAACTACTGCCCCCTGCTGGTTGAATTTTGTACAGAGCATGCTCTGCGGTATTGAATTGTGAGAGATGCAGTCCTTACACCATGCACTGAAGATTCGTCTGGCCTCTGTATAATGTAATTCACTTATACGTGTACATATTGTCCACATGCTCCCGGCGCTGCTTATCTCTTGGAGAATTATCCATCATTTCAGATCCTTGACAGCGCTGATTTGCTAAGGTCTACCATCTCCATTGGTAATAGATTATCAATGGATCCTGTCAAAATTGGGGGTTTCTGACCTAAAATCTAATCAAGGTTCACTAGGTGGATTTTTCATACATCTTTTGTGGTTCGACTGCGTGAGGTTTTGAAAACCTAAGGTTATTTGCCATAGAAACCTGGCATAAAGGTGAGCTATGCAAAATCTGGAGGACCAGTGGAGGACCAGTGGTAGGTATCAATTTTCTGTTTCAGAAATGTCTATGGAGGATAAGCAGCAACCAGGTACCACTGGCACCACTTATCTCAGATCACATAGATACAAATCTGGGAGACATGGAGAACATCAGACAGTCTCGATAGATTTCAAAGTTAAAGGGATCCCATCAAGATCTGTGCAATACACAATATAGATAAGAAATGGCCCCATGACTTTGACCAGTTTTAGAGTTGATACAATTTTTCAGTTTTTGGTGAAGTGATACTTGTTTTTTCCTCTATTTTAGGTTTTCTGAGCAAGAAACCATTGTGGAAAGTTTTATATTTGATGTAAAAGTTATTGAACCCATGGATGGTATTGCTCTGGTACAAAACTCCCTGGAAGTTCCAGGATTTTATGGGATTTCATCCAAACCACTAGATAAGAACATTCTGTCATTCAAGCCAAGACCTGGGACAAGTTGTGTGGTCAGGACTCTTGAGTCTGACTTAAGTCTTCCAGCCTATGGACAAGTTGTGATAGAAGAACCAAAGCGGGACGGTAGACCTGTGTCAGGGGCTTCAGGGAACCTACGAGTGAGGAGCTGTGAGTATAACATTCCCATGACCATTCCCTTTTGTAGGAGATCCATACTAGACTGGTGAACCAAGAAGGTCAAAGCTTGTGGCTCAACTGAAACCAACATGTCCATCCAATGAAAGAATGGTGTCAAGATTAACCAAAACGTGTTAAATCCTCAAGTCATGGACTAGCTTACAAATCCTTTTGTAGTCTTGACTTTAACCCCCTGAGTATAGATAGCAATAGTCAATTATCATCTAAAATCGGCACCAATCTCCTCTGCAGCAAGGGGAGGAGTGATCGCTATACCATACTCGTCCCCATACTGTTTAGTGGTTAGCTGTCTGCAGATCCTTATTAGACACCATGATTTGCCGCCTGGATTGCCAGATGACCAAGCTGCTGAAAACTCTTCCTGTTGTGACTACTAGTGTTGAGCAAAAAACCTACATACAAAAATGGAGCCCACAATGTACGCAGTAAAAAAGCATGATTCTTTATTGTACACAAAAATATTAAAATCACATGATATAAGGAGAGGTGACAGAAAATGACGCCATCCCAGACTTGCGCAAAAAACATGGGACTATGTAAAACTGTAGTCAGTCTCAGAGAAGACACTGGTACTAAATCCATAAATAAACATGTCACAGCAAACAGATATGGGCACATACTCAACCTATGTGCATCAATAATCCATAACGTCAGAGGTCCACTTCATCCATTTGCTCGCAACGGGCCGGCGGCCGCCATCTTGCTTGAAGATCTCAAACGGAATCCCATGTGCGGTGGCGTATGACGTCACCACGCCGGCTGGCATGACGTCATCTTCACAGGCCATGCGAAATTTCCCTTAGACGTCTCTTCTCAAGACTAAATTCATTTAATTATTTTAATCTTTCTTCATACCTAAGACCCTCCATGCCCCTTTATCAGTTTAGTCGCTCTCCTTTGTACTCTCTCCAGCTCCAGGGAATCCTTTCTATGGACTGGTGCCGAGAACTGAACTTTATATTCCAGATGAGGCTGGACCAAAGCTTTATAAAGTGGTATTATTACATCCCTGTCCCGCCAGTCCATGCCTCGCTTAATACATGACAATATCCTGGTGGCCTTAGAAACAGCTGATTGACAGTGTATGGGGTTGTCTGATATAGAAATCCCATTTGCAAACACCGCATGGGACCTCCATAAATTACCAAGATTGAAATCAGCTACCAAGATAGTCTGTCTCATTCTGGAGGACCTAGCACATCAATGCAGTGGACAGCCCATTGATTTTTTTCTGTGTAATACTCTATTTCGCCCTGTGGTGGCGCTGTAGAAGAACTGAACACTTGTGACCTAGTTCCCTGCAGATTCCAGCTGATTGCAGCCTTTGGGCACTGGAGCTGATTCATGGGGTCTCTTTGACAGTATAGTTGGAAGCCACCAATGGGGTAGACTGGTTGCACCATTCCTAATCATGTTCCTAATGTGCCTTTCTCTATCTCTACTGTATCAATTCTACTCAGACAGACAAGAACGAGTGCCGTGTTCTGGGAATAAGGCATGCCATCCCGGATTAAAGGAAATGAAGCGACTGAAAACCAACTGCGCTGATTTTTTGGAGATGGGACTCAAGTATGAACATCTGAGTCCTCCCTCTCCTGATGTGGATTATATCCCTCTCCAGATAGAATACCGCAGTCAGGACAACAGGAAACAACTGCAGGTCAGATGTGTGGTGTGTGGATGCCGCTAAGTTACATCGCGGTCATGTGGAATGTGATATATATGCGGGTGGCATGGTGCCGAGCAGGAGCAGCTGAACAATATATGCTAACCTGACATTTATTGATTTAAGTTTCTGCTCACTGTGTAGAGAGTCCAGTGGAGAGAGTCCCTCACTGTGTACAGAGTCTACTGGAGTGAGTCTCTCCCTGTGTAAAGAGTCCAGTGTAGAGAGTCCCTCCCTGTGTAGACAGTCCAGTGGAGAGAGTCCATCCTTGTGTAGAGAGTCCAGTGGAGAGAGCCCCTCCCTGTGTAGAGAGTTCATCCTTGTGTAGAGAGTCTAGTGGAGTGAGTCCCTCCCTGTGTAGAGAGTCCAGTGGAGAGAGTCCCTCCCTGTGTAGAGAGTCCAGTGGAGAGAGTCCCTCCCTGTGTAGAGAGTCCAGTGGAGAGAGACCCTCCCTCTGTAGAGAGTCCAGTGGAGAGAGCCCCTCCCTGTGTAGAGAGTTCATCCTTGTGTAGAGAGTCTAGTGGAGTGAGTCCCTCCTTGTGTAGAGAGTCCAGTGGAGAGAGTCCCTCCCTGTGTAGAGAGTCCAGTGGAGAGAGACCCTCCCTGTGTAGAGAGTCCAGTAGAGAGAGTCCCTCCCTGTGTAGAGAGTTTAGTGGAGAGAGACCCTCCCTATGTAGAGAGTCCAGTGGAGAGAGTCCCTCACTGTAAAGAGTCTAGTAGAGAGTGTAGAGAGTGCAAGGGGCGGTCCTACAGAAAGATTGACAGTTTTTATGTGAACGCTCTTATACAGGATAAGTTGATAACTACTGTGCAGGGCCTCCCATCGGACTCTATAGCCCAAAGTGAGGGAGAAATTAGGAATTTCAATCAATATATTACAGGTGAAAATGAATCTTTACAAAAAGAATAGATGTATCAGTCTGCTCCTGTTCTGTGCTGCCTGGAGCTGGGACGGTAGTTTGATGTGACAGGTTCCCTTTAAGGAACGTGGTGTAATAATGCTTCCTCTTCTCCATATTTACTATTTCTTGTCTTTATATTCCACTTTTGCAGTTGCTACTTCCTCATATTTTCTGCATCTTATTTTCCTTGAACATCTTTTTCCTCCCTTTTTCATCTTATTACTTTCCTTTTCCTATTTTCTTTCTTTCCTTCCTCTTCTTCATCTTACAGGTATTAGTATGCTCCATTTTTCACTTCCACTCCTTTATCACTCTCGTCTTCCTCTTTTTCGTCTTCCATATATTAGTTTCTTTCTTTTTCCTCGTCCTCTTCTTCTTATTCATCTTCCCTGTATCATTTCTCTTTTTTACCTCTTCCCCATCATCCTTCTTCTCATCTTACCCTTCCTCTCTTTGTTATTTTCCTTTTTCATCTTCTTCTTTTGTTTTCCTTTTTTTTTATAGTGTTCTTCTTTTCTTTTCCTTACTCTGGTCCATTTCCTTCTTTGTCATATTCCTCTTGATCATCGTCCGTGCTTTATTTAGCTTACTTTCCCCTTTTCTCATATTTTCCATGTTTTTCTTCAGTATCTTTCTTTTCTTTCTCTTTTTTTTACTCTTTACTCTGCCTTCCCTTTTCCTTCTTTTCAATCGCCTTTAAATTTCTCATCTTATTATTAATTGTCTTTTTTTATATATCCATGCTTCTCTCATCTTTGTAATTTTCTTTGTCATTTTCCTTTTTTTCTCCTTCAACTGTTTTCACTCCACAAGTGTCAAGAGGAAGAAAAGGGAAGAAGATGGAATACTTCATCCTGCTCTTCCTTTGTCTTTGGTTTATCTTCCAAATTTTCTTTTTTTTTTTCCTTTTCCTCATCTTTTTCCTTCATCATCATCATCATCATAATCATCTTCTTTTTCCCTTCTTCTTTATTTTCAGCTTCATCTTTCTCATTCTCGCCTTCTTAATTTTCCATGCCATTTTAATTTTTTCCCCCCTGTTCTTTAACTCTCTCTTTGTTGCTTTTTTTCTTCTTCCTTTTCTTCATCCTTTTTTTTTCCATTTCCATCTCCTCTACCTTCTATTTCAGGGATGGCCAACCTGAGGCTCTCCAGCTGTTGCAAAATTACAACTCCCAGCATGCCGAGACTACCTACAGCTATCAGCCTACAGCAGGGCATGGTGAGAGTTGTAGTTTTACAGCAGCTGGAGAGTCGCAGGTTGGCTATGCCTGTACTATTTCATCATCTTCTTTTCCTCTTTCTCTTCTTCCTCATCTTCCTCTTCCATGTTTTCATGTCCCTTCCATGTCCCTCATCTCTTTCTTCTTGAACCCCTTCTAAGTATTCCATCTTCTTCCCTTTTCTTCCTCTTGACACTTGTGGAGTGATATAATAAGTATCTTATAAGTAGCCGCTTCCAACATGGATCAATTAACCTCAATCTTTCTTCTAGTTGCAAAATATATGGATCCCTGTAAAAATCTCTGGAGCCGTCCCCAACACTCCACCCCGTGCTGCCTTCATGCCTTCTTTTATTTTGGAAATTGACCAGTTTATCCTAAGTCCACTAACCACGGCCACGCTAGACGCCGAAGATGATGAGACTCCTAAGAAGAAGCTTGTGTTCACAATTAGTAAGGCTCCGCCACAGGGTTATATCACGCACCTGGACGACCAAACCAAGCAGATTACATCTTTCACATGGCAGGATCTTCATGAAATGAAAATAGCCTATCAGCCCCCAAACGTCACCCATCTGGAGAGGCGCAACTATGAGGTAAGACTCAAAATGTACATGTGAACTGGAACACAAGGAAATCAATGGCACCTATGAAGGAATAAAGTGGCCCAAAGGTCTTACCACCCATATGTAACACTTATTGGCCTTTTTATAGGTTGAATTTCAAGCGATTGATGGTCACTTTCTCACCAGCCCCCCAATAATGGTCCATTTCTCCATAAGGACTGCAGAGACGAATGCTCCTAGAGTGTCCTGGAATATGGGTAAGTGGCCATCCTTAAAAAAACTCTGAAAATGGGGATAAGTAAGGGCTGCAATCTGGTGGTGGAAATGATCACTGCAGCAGGAGAAGGTTGTGTTGATCTTGTCAGGAGCAGTGACCTGTCTTGTGAAAATGTTAGTGTCACGGACGTACCGAGACATACGGACGTCCCGGCGACGGTGTGTAGTGGTCAGAGGAGGGAGAGACCGCAAGGCAGGATTCAAGTACAGTACAGCGGACAAGGAGACTGAAGATAAACCAGCTTTATTAAAGAACCAGATGTAACTGCCGGAAAATCGGATTAACAGTATAAACAGGTTTACACAGATTACATGAACGCGAGTTAGAATAAATGCGTTCCACAGTATACACATCAGAGTCCAGGCTACACTCAGCTAATATACTCCTATCTAGCCCTGCTACCCAGGGGACGCTTCTGCAGCGCACTGACTAAGTCCCTGACTCTATAACCTATCACAGATAAGCACCGGTGCCACTCATAGTCTGGCTTCAGGTCCGGTCGCTAGCTTGTCTGTCTTTCTCTCTCTGGTTACAGCAGATGCAGATCTTCTTCAGCTCTGGCAGGAAGGATCCGGCTTGTACTGGTCTCTGACACACGGTCCACTCCTCTGTAACACACTGTGCAGTCTCTTTCTCTGGGTCACAGCTGCAGCACTTCAGTTCAGAGTCTATCTTGGCCTGTCTCCAGCACAGCCAGCTTCTCAGGACTCCATCAGTCAGGCTCCATGTCCCATTACTTGGCTCCTAACATGGCAGCCATCCTCTCTCAGCTCTCAGTCTCTCCCTCACTCCCACCTCTAGCCAGAACTCAAACCCCGGGAACTTCTGGCTCCTCCTACCTCTTGTGTAGCTCAGAAACAGTTCAGCTTCCTCTTTCTCAGAGACACAGTGGCCTCTAGTGGCTGAAATAAGTCATTACAGTCTGTGTAGCACCATATTGTAGATATCTGTGCAAAGAACAGTTATTCTAGGGGCTGACCCTTACAAGTGAGTGGTATGAGATCTGTGAGACTGGCAATACGTGGTATGATCTGACAGGTTTTCCTGGTGGATCAATAGTTGTCTGTGTTGTTTCAGGTAATGGTCACACCACCCTTGCCTCCAGGTGTTGTTTATGTGGTCATTTAACCTTCCTTATTTATAGTTGCTTCTCCCACAATGCTGTGCGGTTTATAGCTTCTGTGCCTGTGGATTGTTGGATCTCGGCTGAGTTCCTGGTGCTTCCATAGCCTCTTTGAAGTTAAGTCTTTCCTTTCCCTTTTGTATTTTGTTTGCCTTCTGTGTGTTGCATTTCCCTATTGTTTGTATTTGGTCTGCACGAGACTCCTGTTCGTACTTCCTTTTGGAGGAACAGGTAGTCTCGTCCCTGCCATTAGTACCAGGTACTATAGGGCTAGATAGGACTCTAGGTATTCCTGCGTATGAACTCACCTACCTTTGGGGTCTGTTCATACTGGTAGTGGTTAGGGTTTTCACTAGGAGGTGTCCATCTTTCTTCCCTGGTTCTCAGGCCTGATTCCCTGTTCTCCCCTTCCCTCCTATGCTCGGTGTGGTGGTTCACTCTTACACCGAAGCGAGACAGTTAGCCAGGACACCATTATTATACTGGGAAGTCATATACAGGCTGACCAGCAGCACAGAGTATTTAAGGAAATGAATGAGTGGATTTTATAGGAGACGGTGACCTGTCCTCTCATATGGTCATTTTAGTGAGAACAGAGCTGCATGGGACAGGGGCAATTACATTATGTGAAGAGGGAGATGGAGGCAAGTGAAATATCACAGACTGACTGTTACATAGTGGGAGGATAAGCAAGGTTCCAGCAGCACAGAGTATTTCAGAAAAATAATAATATTAGTAAGGACAGGGTTTGCCAGTGACTGGGGTAATATCATGAAGTGAGGGGAATGGAGGCAAGTGAAAGATCACAGACTGAGTTTCACATAGTTGGGGGGAGGTGTCCCAGCAGCACAGAGTATTTCTGGAGAGGAATATGCCGATCTTGTGGATGGCTGCAGTTGGATGTCTTACCCACTGATCCTGATGAATAGCTATCACAATTCCCATCCTCCGCAGGTCTGAACTTACTGGAGGGGCAGTCGCGGCCTATAACCTGGGACATTTTTCAGATTGTGGATAACGACAACATTCATGCTGTTCGGCTTGTCACGGTAGATGGATTACATCATGGACGCCTAACGGTTAAGGGTAAGTGAGTTGTCCTTTTTTAATCTGGTGCCACTCTAACTCTGTGAGTGTGTGTAAAGCAGCACAGAGCATTTCAGGAGCAGAATCTTTTAGATGTCAGTGCCTGCTCATGAGATGAAGTGAGTGAGGACAGGGCCGTATGTGACCGGAGGATGGAGATCACAAACTGACTCAGAAAGTGGTAGGAAGAAGGTCCCCCAGCAGCACAGAGTATTTCAGTAGAGGAGATTGCTGATCTTAGGGGGGAGGCACACACTTGCTCCAGAAGCACAGAGTATTTCAAGACATGTGTAATAGACAGGACACTATAGAACACAGCATACATCAATCAGAAAGTGTCTTCACGGCTTCTTCTTTCCTCAGGATCGAAGGCTTTTATCTTCACCGTGCAGGACATCCGGGACGGCGCCGTCCGCTACCATCATGATGACAGCGACACAACCAAGGACTACATTGTGTTCCGTATTTTCGACGGCAGACACAGCATTCGCCACAAGCTTCCCATTAACATCCTTCCTAAAGACGACAGCCCACCTTTCCTAGTCAATAACGTTGGGTTCGAAGCTGCGGAAGGCGGCGCCATCGCTATAGAGAGGGACATGTTAATGGCGTCAGATTTGGACTCCAGTGATGACCACATTCTATATAATATCACAAGGCCGCCGAAAGCCGGAGAGCTGGTGAAGAGATATTCCGAGGAGAGTCCAGGTAATTAACGGAGGCTGAGATATTCAGCCACAGATTCCAGGGATTTGGGGACATGGGGTCTGACTGCTGAGACCCCCACAAGTCAGAGGTGGGCTTAAAGCAATAGTCAAGCGTGACTCCTCTCCCTCCACTTTCACTCCAATTTTCTCTAGACACATAGGTCTTCATGGGAGCTGTATACACAAAACTGTAGGAGATTTTCAATGGAGGCTATTTGCTTCCACCTTTTACTTTAGATGCATCCGGACACTATACGGATGCATACCCTTTAGTGTAAGAAGGACTAGAAGATATCAGAAGCACCCTGGTTTTGAAGAGTCTTTTCTTCCATTTCCTCTGATTTCTCCAGGGATTCCAGTAGAGACGTTCCAGCAGAGGGATCTGTTTCGGGGCCTGATTTATTACAGACACTTTGGAGGAGAAATATTTCAGGACACCTTTGAATTTGTGTTATCAGACAGCCACGACCTGCCAAACTATTCAGAGAGACAAGTGAGTATAATCAGCAGCCTCTGCCGCCATGGTCACACCACATAAGAGGTCAGAACTAGAGATGAGCAAAATTTAATTCGGCAACTTCACCAAACTTAGCCAAGAAATTCAATTTGTTACGAATTAATTTGTCACAATTCATTATAAATCAGGTGCACCCGGGTCACTCTGCCTTAGGGTACGGCCACAACGAGCGGCCATGCTGCAGTTAAGAACTGCGCAGCCAATTAGCCCACAGCTGCCTTTCATGTAATAATGAAGACCGCACCGTATAGTCCTTCTTCATTGTTAATGGTCGTGCAGCACCAGAGGTTGTTGCTGGTACAGGGTTTGACTGGTTAGGTGGGGGCACGAGATGCAGATTATTGCTGTTCTTGCCTGCAATCTCCTGCAGGTTATTTGCCAGTAAACACGGAATATTAATCAGCTCTGGTATACCCACTTCTCCAACCCCAGCGCCCTCCTGCCCTACAAGTGTGAGCCCTTCTTCTGCCATCTGCTTTTCCTCCTTTTCCACATCATCTAATATCGATGAGAATGTGTCATCAGGAACATCCAGCTCCTCCTCTCTCTGCATCTTGCTGACTTTTCTATGACATTAAGACCTGGCCCCGCTAAGGGGTGCAGAATGGATGGTATTGGTTGGGACACTAGGCATGGGAATAATAAAGAAAATAAAGTAATGCAGGGCAGGCACTCAATTTATGGGTTCATGAGAAAGTGAGATTTTATTTAGAGAACAATTTAAAATACTAAACATTCATAAAATTAATAAAATTAATAAAACAGTGATAATAACAGTCTTATACAAATGGCAATATTATTTTGTGGCAGCACCTAGGTATTGGTAGCAGCAGTTATCCCAATAGCAGCACCTAGGTAATTTTGTAGCAGCAATTGATTACAGTATCAAAGATAGTTATATAGCAGCAACTAAAGACAGCTTGTTACAATATTAGTTGTTGTGGCAATTAATAGAGAGTCTCTATGGTTATTTGATAAATGGTTTTAGCGATAGTTCATCCTTAAAGCGTGCATTGTGTGCAATAGGACTATCTCAGCATGTCATGGCACCGATATTACCTCTAATAGAGACTCTCTATTAATTGCCACAACAACTAATATTGTAACAAGCTGTCTTTAGTTGCTGCTATATAACTATCTTTGATACTGTAATCAATTGCTGCTACAAAATTACCTAGGTGCTGCTATTGGGATAACTGCTGCTACCAATACCTAGGTGCTGCCACAAATTAATATTGCCATTTGTATAAGACTGTTATTATCACTGTTTTATGAATTTTATTAATTTTATGAATGTTTAGTATTTTAAATTGTTCTCTAAATAAAATCTCACTTTCTCACGAACCCATAAATTGAGTGCCTGCCCTACATTACATTATTTTCTAAATTTCACATAATTGACAAGGTGAGTCATATTGGGCAAGAGCACCTATTTCCAGAAAACCTGTGGAGAGCCGCCTTTTTGTTATCTAACTCCATGGGAATAATAAAGGCTTTCATCTTATTGGTAGAGAAATACATATCTTAGTTTATGGCTGATGTAGGAAAAGGTAAATGTAGGAATAAATAAATAAAACTGAAGCAGAATAAATCTCCCTACACTGTTTCTGAACTCTCCCTTCATTCTCCCTGCAGTCTCCCTACAGTCACCCTACACTCTCCCTGCAGGCTCCCTGTTACATAAGAGTAATGAGCATTTAATGAAAAATAGTATTGAGAATTACCTGCAATTTATGAGGATGGACTAATATTAATGAGGAGGACTAATATTCATGAGGAGGGATTAATATTAATGAGGAGGACTAATATTAATGAGGAGGAGTAATATTCATGAGTATTACTAATATTAATAAGGAGGACTAACACTCATGAGGCCTGACTTATTTTCTCGAGCACCTGACGCTGCTTTTTCTAGACCGTGGTCATTCACATTGCTCCGGTGAAGGATCAGCTCCCTGAAGAAGTTGCTGGAACAAGAAGACATATTTCAGTGAAGGAGAACGAGATCAGCCGGATCACCAGGCTGCACCTTCATTTTACTGATACAGAATCCCCGGACAGTCAGCTCGTATACACCATCACCAAACCGTGCTACTCCGTAACATCTCCAGGGTGCGGTGAACGTTACTGTATTTACTCTCAGTTATATTATGACTGTAATGTTCCTTGGTCCATGGCTTCTATTTTGAATTCCCTAATGCATAGCAATAATGCACACAGTGATGCCACAACACAGGAATAATGAACCTAGTGATGTCACAGTACAGGGATAATACACACAGTGATGTCACAGTACAGGGATAATAAACACAGTGATGTCACAGTACAGGGATAATACACACAGTGATGTCACAGTACAGGGATAATACACACAGTGATGTCACAGTACAGGGATACTAAACACAGGGATGTCACAGGACAGAGATAATAAACACAGGATGTCACATACAGGAAATAAACACAGTGATGTCACAACACAGGAATAATGACGAGTGATGTCACAGGACAGGATAATAAAACACATGATGTCACAGTACAGGGTAATACACAAAGTGTGTCCCAGTACAGGGATAATAAACACAGTGATTTAACAACCACAGAATAGAACCTAGTTATGTCACAGTAAAGGGAAATAAACCAGTGATGTCCCCGTAACAGGGAAATACACACAGTGATGGCACAGTACAGGGATAATAACACAGTGATGTCACAGTACAGGATAATACCACAGTTTATGTCACAGTACAGGGATAATAACACAATGAGGTCACACACAGGATAATGAACCTAGTGATGTCACAGTACAGGGATAATAAACACAGTGGAATGGTCACAACACAGGATATGAACTTAGTGATGGTCACGTACAGGGATAATAAACACAGTGATGTCACAGTACAGGATAATAACACAGTGATGTCACAGTACAGGGATAATAAACACAGTGATGTCACAGTACAGGATAATAACACAGTGATGTCACAGTACAGGGATAATAACACAGTGATGTCACAGTACAGGATAATAAACACAGTGATGTCACAGTACAGGATAATAAACACAGTGATGTCACAGTACAGGATAATAAACACAGTGATGTCACAGTACAGGGATAATAAACACAGTGATGTCACAGTACAGGGATATAAACACAGTGATGTCACAGTACAGGATAATAACACAGTGATGTCACAGTACAGGGATAATAAACACAGTGATGTCACAGTACAGATAATAAACACAGTGATGTCACAGTACAGGGATAATAAACACAGTGATGTCACAGTACAGGATAATAACACAGTGATGTCACAGTACAGGATAATAAACACAGTGATGTCACAGTACAGGATAATAACACAGTGATGTCACAGTACAGGATAATACACAGTGATGTCACAGTACAGGGATAATAAACACAGTGATGTCACAGTACAGGATAATAAACACAGTGATGTCACAGTACAGGGATAATAAACACAGTGATGTCACAGTACAGGGATAATAAACACAGTGATGTCACAGTACAGGATAATAAACAGTGATGTCACAGTACAGGGATAATAAACACAGTGATGTCACAGTACAGGGATAATAACACAGTGATGTCACAGTACAGGGATAATACACACAGCGATGTCACAGTACAGGGATAATAAACACAGTGATGTCACAGTACAGGGATAATAAACACAGTGATGTCACAGTACAGGGATAATAAACACAGTGATGTCACAGTACAGGTATAATAAACACAGTGATGTCACAGTACAGGGATAATAACACAGTGATGTCACAGTACAGGGATAATACACACAGTGATGTCACAGTACAAGGATAATAAACACAGTGATGTCACAGTACAGGGATAATAACACAGTGATGTCACAGTACAGGGATAATAAACACAGTGATGTCACAGTACAGGGATAATAACACAGTGATGTCACAGTACAGGATAATAAACACAGTGATGTCACAGTACAGGGATAATAACACAGTGATGTCACAGTACAGGGATAAAACACAGTGATGTCACAGTACAGGATAATAACACAGTGATGTCACAGTACAGGGATAATAACACAGTGATGTCACAGTACAGGATAATAAACACAGTGATGTCACAGTACAGGGATAATAAACACAGTGATGTCACAGTACGGATAATAAACACAGTGATGTCACAGTACAGGGATAATACACAGTGATGTCACAGTACAGGATAATAAACACAGTGATGTCACAGTACAGGATAATAAACACAGTGATGTCACAGTACAGGATAATAAACACAGTGATGTCACAGTACAGGATAATAAACACAGTGATGTCACAGTACAGATAATAAACACAGTGATGTCACAGTACAGGATAATAAACACAGTGATGTCACAGTACAGGGATAATACACA
Organism: Bufo gargarizans; assembly: GCF_014858855.1. Lineage (NCBI taxonomy): Eukaryota > Metazoa > Chordata > Amphibia > Anura > Bufonidae > Bufo > Bufo gargarizans. The sequence goes on from NC_058086.1 coordinate 47,045,318, forward strand.
GTGATGTCACAGTACAGGGATAATAAACACAGTGATGTCCACAGTACAGGATAATAACACAGTGATGTCACAGTACAGGGATAATACACACAGTGATGTCACAGTACAGGGATAATAACACAGTGATGTCACAGTACAGGGATAATAAACAGTGATGTCACAGTACAGAGATAATACACACAGTGATGTCACAGTACAGGGATAATAAACCCAGTGATGTCACAGTACAGGGATAATAAACACAGTGATGTCACAGTACAGGATAATAAACACAGTGATGTCACAGTACAGAGATAATACACACGTGATGTCACAGTACAGGGATAATAAACACAGTGATGTCACAGTACAGGGATAATAAACACAGTGATGTCACAGTACAGAGATAATAACACAGTGATGTCACAGTACAGGGATAATACACACAGTGATGTCACAGTACAGGGATAATAAACACCGTGATGTCCAGTACAGGGATCATAAACGCAGTGATGTCACAGTACAGAGATAATAACACAGTGATGTCACAGTACAGGGATAATAAACACCAGTGATGTCACAGTACAGGGATAATAACACAGTGATGTCACAGTACAGGGATAATAAACCCGTGATGTCACAGTACAGGAGATAATACACACAGTGATGTCACAGTACAGGGATAATAACACAGTGATGTCACAGTACAGGATAATAAACACAGTGATGTCACAGTACAGGATAATACACACAGTGATGTCACAGTACAGGGATAATAAACACAGTGATGTCACAGTACAGGGATAATAAACACAGTGATGTCACAGTACAGGGATAATAAACACAGTGATGTCACAGTACAGGGATAATACACACAGTGATGTCACAGTACAGAGATAATAAACAGTGATGTCACAGTACAGGGATAATAAACACAGTGATGTCACAGTACAGAGATAATACACACAGTGATGTCACAGTACAGGGATAATACACACAGTGATGTCACATTACAGAGATAATAAACAGTGATGTCATAGTACAGGGATAATACACACAGTGATGTCACAGTACAGAGGATAATAAACAGTGATGTCACAGTACAGGTATAATACACACAGTGATGTCACAGTACAGAGATAATAAACACAGTGATGTCACAGTACAGGGATAATACACACAGTGATGTCACAGTACAGAGATAATAAACACAGTGATGTCACAGTACAGGGATAATAAACACAGTGATGTCACAGTACAGGGATATAAAACACAGTGATGTCACAGTACAGGGATAATAAACCACAGTGATGTCACAGTACAGTGGATAATACACACAGTGATGTCACAGTACAGAGATAATAACACAGTGATGTCACAGGTACAGGGATAATAAACACAGTGATGTCACAGTACAGAGATAATAACACAGTGATGTCACAGTAAGGATAATACACACAGTGATGTCACAGTACAGAGGATAATAAACACAGTGATGTCATAGTACAGAGATACTACACACAGTGATGTCACAGTACAGAGGATAATAAACAGTGATGTCACAGTACAGGGATAATACACACAGTGATGTCACAGTACAGAGATAATAAACACAGTGATGTCACAGTACAAGGATAATACAACACAGTGATGTCACAGTACAGGTATAATACACACAGTGATGTCACAGTACAGAGATAATAAACACAGTGATGTCACAGTACAGGGATAATACACACAGTGATGTCACAGTAACAGGGCTAATAAACACAGTGATGTCCAATAACAGGATAATAACACAGTGATGTCACAGTACAGGGATATCAACACAGTGATGTCACAGTACAGGGATAAAACACTGTGATGTCACAGTACAGAGATAATAAAACAGTGATGTCACAGTACAGGGATAATAAACACAGTGATGTCACAGTACAGGGATAATAAACAGAGTGATGTCACAGTACAGGGATAATAAACACAGTGAATGTCACAGTACTAGAGATAATAAACACAGTGATGTCACAGTACAGGGATAATAAACACAGTGATGTCACAGTACAGAGATAATAAACACAGTGATGTCACAGTACAGAGATAATAAACACAGTGATGTCACAGTACAGGGATAATACACACAGTGATGTCACAGTACAGAGATAATAACACAGTGATGTCACAGTACAGGGATAATAAACACAGTGATGTCACAGTACAGGGATAATAAACACAGTGATGTCACAGTACAGGGATAATAAACACAGTGATGTCACAGTACAGAGATAATAAACACAGTGATGTCACAGTACAGGGATAATAAACACAGTGATGTCACAGTACAGAGATAATAAACACAGTGATGTCACAGTACAGGGATAATACACACAGTGATGTCACATTACAGAGATAATAAACAGTGATGTCATAGTACAGGGATAATACACACAGTGATGTCACAGTACAGAGATAATAAACAGTGATGTCACAGTACAGGGATAATACACACAGTGATGTCACAGTACAGAGATAATAAACACAGTGATGTCACAGTACAAGGATAATAAACACAGTGATGTCACAGTACATTAATAATACACACAGTGATGTCACAGTACAGAGATAATAAACACAGTGATGTCACAGTACAGGGATAATACACACAGTGATGTCACAGTACAGGGATAATAAACACAGTGATGTCACAGTACAGGGATAATAAACACAGTGATGTCACAGTACAGAGATATCAAACACAGGGATGTCACAGTACAGGGATAAAAACTGTGATGTCACAGTACAGGGATAATACACACAGTGATGTCACAGTACAGAGATAATACACACAGTGATGTCACAGTACAGAGATAATAAACACAGTGATGTCACACTACAGAGATAATAAACACAGTGATGTCACACTACAGAGATAATAAACACAGTGATGTCACAGTACAGGGATAATAAACACAGTGATGTCACACTACAGAGATAATAAACACAGTGATGTCACAGTACAGGGATAATAAACACAGTGATGTCACAGTACAGGGATAATACACACAGTGATGTCACAGTACAGGGATAATAAACGCAGTGATGTCACAGCACAGGGATAATAAACACAGTGATGTCACAGTACAGTTATAATACACACAGTGACGCCACAGTACAGGGATAATAAACACAGTGATGTCACAGTATAGGGAAAATACACACAGTGATGTCACAGTACAGAGATAATACACACAGTGATGTCACAGTACAGAGATAATAAACACAGTGATGTCACACTACAGAGATAATAAACACAGTGATGTCACAGTACAGGGATAATACACACAGTGATGTCACAGTACAGGGATAATAAACACAGTGATGTCACAGTACAGGGATAATAAACACAGTGATGTCACAGTACAGGGATAATAAACACAGTGATGTCACAGTACAGAGATAATAAACACAGTGATGTCACAGTACACAGATAATGCACACAGTGATGTCACAGTACGGGGATAATAAACACAAAGATAATAAGAAGTCTGTGCAGTTTTTGTGTCTTTGAATGTGAGGAATTTAATAAACTGGCAGCAAACAGATTTTTAAAACTGTAAGGATTGGAATTGAAATACAGAATATATCAGAAAGTTCAGAACATTCAGTTACACAGTGATTACCCCACAAGTAATGTCTCCTTCTTTACCAACACAAGCAGTGACATTGAACACAACAAGTAATGTGTCTTTCTTCTTCTTCTTCCTCTCATAGTGTAAAAGATGCTGGAAAGCTGATTTCTGTGGACACCTCAAGTATTTTAGAAAAGGATCCATCAATTTCCCGGCTCAGCTCCTTCACCCAAGTATGTGGCTCGTCTATGACATACTCTCTGCATTCACCTGTTATAGAAACCTTTACATCATGCCATATTCCTCCATATACAAATTCTGCCATACACCCCAAAATATGTCTTAAAGGGGTTATCTCATTCATACAACCCATTTTCAGACTTAAGTCATCACAGACATTGGCTGACTGACCGATCCGCCTTGAGAAACCCCATGATTGAGCCTTATGGCTAGTTGTAGCAGACTCTACAGGATGTAAATTGTGTATAAATAAGTCTAAATAATACGTAAAATATAATAAATACATATATTCTGTACATAGTCCGGGTATGTAGCAATGTAGCGAGCAGAGATAGCTACAGTATGAATGGTTGTTTACTTGTTACATTGTATCTCTGATTGTTCCTATCAATGTCTCCCCTCCCCCAGCACGCAGTGGACCATATGAAGGTGGCGTACATGCCTCCCATACAGGACATCGGTCCTGATCGCCTCCATGTCCAGTTTGAGTTTTCTGTAAGTGACCAACATGGCGGGCGGCTGACCGGACTGATATTCAACATAACCGTCATTCCGGTGGATGATCAAGCTCCAAAGGTGATGGCGTTAGGCTTTTCACACACGATACCACCACACACAAAAGAGTAATTCTGGAAACTTTTTGGTGACCACTTGACTTTGGGTTAAACAGATTTTCCACTTTTATGTAAATAATGAATAATGAGTGTATTCTTATTTCATCATTTCTGATTGCTTTCAGTGAATGAGGACCCTTTTTTTTTTTTATATAAAAGATCTAATACTTCTCACAGCAGAGAGTTTGTTACAATTGTATCCAATCCTCTGTAAACTGAACACATCAGCAGCACAAATCTCTCTCTTTTCCTGGGAGTTTGCTACAATGTAATAGCAACCGATAAAACGTATCTGTCCCAGGCTCAATTGTAACACAGTAATGAGTCTGTACAGGCTTCCAGCCTCTGATTGTAAATGACAGTGCTCCCATTCACTGACACTTAGCAGAGATCTTGAAAATGGTGATTAAAGTGGCTTTAAGGGCGTATTTTTCTTCCGTTTCCGTTCCTTTTTTTACAGGTCTGTATGTGGAACCATTCATTTTAATAGGGTGTGAAAAAAAAATAAGGAAAAGACTCTGTGTGCATTCCGTGTCCGTATGTCCGCATGTCCGTTCAGCAAAAAATAAATAAATAGAACATGTCCTATTCTTGTCCATTTTGCGGACAAAGACAGGCATTGTTACAATGGATCCGCAAAAAAAAAAAGTATGCAACACAGAAGTCACATTGATGTCATCTGTTGTTTTTGCGGATCCGTGTTTTGCAGACCGCAAAATACATACGGCCGCGTGCATGAGCCCTAAATCTAAGCAAATTACGGCATTCCTAGAATATTGGGATGAGAAGAACTTTACAGAATTAGGCCCCATGCACACGGCCGTTGTTCACGGCCGTGTGCGGGCCGTGGAACCGCGGCCTGGATCCCTCCTGAGAGCAGGAGCGCACGGCGTCACTGGTTGCTATGACGCCGTGCGCTCCCTGCTGCCGGCACAGAACAGTAATACACTGGTACGATCTATACCAGTGTATTACTGTACTGTGCCGGCAGCAGGGGGCGCACGGCGTCCTAGCAACCAGTGACGCCGTGCGCTCCAGCTCACAGGAAGGGATCCAGGCCGCGGTTCCACGGCCCGCACACGGCCGTGAACAACGGCCGTGTGCATGGGGCCTTAGGCTACATGCACACCACCGTATGTATTTTTCTGTCCACAAAAATGTGCCATCCGTGTTGCATCCGTTTTTTTTGCGGATCCATTGTAACAATGCCTATCCTTGTCTGCAAAACGGACAAGAATAGAACATGGTCTATATTTTTTACAGGGCTACTGAACGGACATATGGATGCGGATAGCACACGATGTGCTGTCCGCATTTGTTGCGGACCGCTTGAAATGAATGGATCCACATCCTATCCGCAAAAAAAAAAAACGGAACAGATATGGAAATAAAATACGTTCGTGTGCATGAGGCCTTACTGATTTATATGACAACAAGAAGCCCCTGTAGGTTAAGAGGTAGGTTTGGAGAGGGGCCATTTATGTGCAGCCAGTTACATCTATGGCCAAGAAATGGGGATTAGACTCCCATCATTCATCAGCTAAATAGGAGTCATAGTAATCCGACCCCTACTGGTCACACTTGTATGGCTGGTCTAATTCATGTCCTGCAGAGAACAACCCTGAGACCCCTAACATGGCAGATATGAAGCCGTGAGACATCTTGGACGGGGGTAAATACTTTTTCACGTCGCTGCTGCGGACATTACACCGCACTATATAATACACGGAGCTCCATAGGTGCAGTGCAGCTGTATATAATATACGGGGGTGCGCGTAGAACAATGTGCCTTCTGGCGGACTCAGGGGTGAAATGTTACAGGTCCTGTGAATGCCATTACCTGTGTGAGAAGCCGTCCCTCAATGTCCTGATGATTTCTTTCTTCAGATTTCCACCCACCCGGTGAGGACGGAGGAGGGCGGCAGTTGTCTCATTACCGGAGAAAGTCTTGTCATTTCTGATGAGGACACAAAAAGTGAGAACCTGAGAATCTTACTGAAATCTGAACCCCGGCACGGAAATGTGGAGCTTCGTGGGGTCCCAATAGCTGAGCAGAGTTCCTTCAGCCTGGAGGAGCTGCTGACCTTCAAAGTCCGGTACAAAATCAATGGGAAATATGTCAGGTTATATAAACCGCTACATGGGGCTTTGCTGGCACTATATAAGACATCTCTATGTCTCTATATGGGGCGGCTTTGGCACCATATGGGGCATCTCTGACACTATATGAGGTTTCTTTGACACTATATGGAGTATCTCTAGCACTGTATGGGGCATCTCTGGCACTATATGGGGTATCTCTAGCACTGTACAGGGCATATTTGGCACCATATCGGCCATCTCTAGCACTATATGGGGTATCTCTGGCACTATATGGGGCATCTCTGGCACTATATGGTGCATCTCTGGCACTATATGGGGCATCTCTGGCACTATATGGACCATCTCTCACAATATATGTGACATCTTTGACACTATATGAGGTATCTCTGGCAGAATATGAGGCATGTCTGGCACTACAAGGGCATCTTTGGCACTATATGAACCATCTTGGCACGATATGGACCATCTCTCACAATATATGGGACATCTCTGACACTATATCAGTTATCTCTGACACTAGATGGGACATCTCTGGCAGAATATAAGGGTTTCTATGGCATTACCTGGGGCATTTCTCGCAATATATGGGGCATCTCTGACACTATACAGGGTATCACTGGCACTATACAGGGTATCACTGGTACTATATGGGGCATCACTGGCACTATACTGGGCATCACTGGCACTATACTGGGCATCACTGGCACTATATGGGCGTCACTAGCACTATACGGGGTATCACTGGTACTCTATGGGGCATCACTGGCACTATATGGGGCATCACTGGCCCTATACGCGGTATCAGAGGTACTATATGGGGCAACACTGGCACTATATGGGGTATCTCTGACACTATAAGGGGCATCACTGGCACTATACAGGGTATCTCTGGCACTATATGGGGTATCACTGGCACTATATAGGGCATCACTGACACTATACGGGGCATCCCTGGCACTATACAGGTATTACTGGTACTATATGGGGCGTCACTAGCACTATACGGGGTATCACTGGCACTATAAGGGGCATCACTGGCACTATACGGGGTATCACTGGTACTCTATGGGGCATCACTGGCACTATACAGGGTATCTCTGGCACTATTTGGGGCATCACTGGCCCTATACGGGGTATCAGTGGTACTATATGGGGCATCACTGGCACTATATGGGCTATCTCTGGCACTATATGGGGCATCACTGGCACTATACGGGGTATCTCTGGCACTATACGGGGTATCAGTGGTACTATATGGGGCATCACTGGCACTATATGGGGTATCTCTGGCACTATATGGGGCATCACTGGCACTATATGGGGTATCTCTAGCACTATATGGGCCATCCCTGTCTTAGGAGCTCTGGGTGACATCTATGCGGGCACTGTGGGGCACATGTGAGTCCTATTAGGGACTTATAGGGGACTCTGGTGCACATTGTTAAAGAAACCTCGGCGCCTTATTCCCATGAATTTAGGGGTGAAGCAGAGGCACAGAGAGGCCTCATCCTCTTCCATTCAGACACATCGGAGGGTGAGGTGTCCGCTTAATACTGCCGTCATCATCTGTTTATACAGGGTATCACTGGCACTATACAGGGTATCACTGGTACTATATGGGGCATCACTGGCACTATACTGGGCATCACTGGCACTATACTGGGCATCACTGGCACTATACGGAGTATTACTGGTACTATATGGGCGTCACTAGCACTATACGGGGTATCACTGGTACTCTATGGTGCATCACTGGCACTATATGGGGCATCACTGGCCCTATACGCGGTATCAGAGGTACTATATGGGGCAACACTGGCACTATATGGGGTATCTCTGACACTATAAGGGGCATCACTGGCACTATACAGGGTATCTCTGGCACTATATGGGGTATCACTGGCACTATATAGGGCATCACTGACACTATACGGGGCATCCCTGGCACTATACAGGTATTACTGGTACTATATGGGGCGTCACTAGCACTATACGGGGTATCACTGGCACTATAAGGGGCATCACTGGCACTATACGGGGTATCACTGGTACTCTATGGGGCATCACTGGCACTATACAGGGTATCTCTGGCACTATTTGGGGCATCACTGGCCCTATACGGGGTATCAGTGGTACTATATGGGGCATCACTGGCACTATATGGGCTATCTCTGGCACTATATGGGGCATCACTGGCACTATATGGGCTATCTCTGGCACTATATGGGGCATCACTGGCACTATACGGGGTATCTCTGGCACTATACGGGGTATCAGTGGTACTATATGGGGCATCACTGGCACTATATGGGGTATCTCTGGCACTATATGGGGCATCACTGGCACTATATGGGGTATCTCTAGCACTATATGGGCCATCCCTGTCTTAGGAGCTCTGGGTGACATCTATGCGGGCACTGTGGGGCACATGTGAGTCCTATTAGGGACTTATAGGGGACTCTGGTGCACATTGTTAAAGAAACCTCGGCGCCTTATTCCCATGAATTTAGGGGTGAAGCAGAGGCACAGAGAGGCCTCATCCTCTTCCATTCAGACACATCGGAGGGTGAGGTGTCCGCTTAATACTGCCGTCATCATCTGTTTATACAGGGTATCACTGGCACTATACAGGGTATCACTGGTACTATATGGGGCATCACTGGCACTATACTGGGCATCACTGGCACTATACTGGGCATCACTGGCACTATACGGAGTATTACTGGTACTATATGGGCGTCACTAGCACTATACGGGGTATCACTGGTACTCTATGGGGCATCACTGGCACTATATGGGGCATCACTGGCCCTATACGCGGTATCAGAGGTACTATATGGGGCAACACTGGCACTATATGGGGTATCTCTGACACTATAAGGGGCATCACTGGCACTATACAGGGTATCTCTGGCACTATATGGGGTATCACTGGCACTATATAGGGCATCACTGACACTATACGGGGCATCCCTGGCACTATACAGGTATTACTGGTACTATATGGGGCGTCACTAGCACTATACGGGGTATCACTGGCACTATAAGGGGCATCACTGGCACTATACGGGGTATCACTGGTACTCTATGGGGCATCACTGGCACTATACAGGGTATCTCTGGCACTATTTGGGGCATCACTGGCCCTATACGGGGTATCAGTGGTACTATATGGGGCATCACTGGCACTATATGGGCTATCTCTGGCACTATATGGGGCATCACTGGCACTATATGGGCTATCTCTGGCACTATATGGGGCATCACTGGCACTATACGGGGTATCTCTGGCACTATACGGGGTATCAGTGGTACTATATGGGGCATCACTGGCACTATATGGGGTATCTCTGGCACTATATGGGGCATCACTGGCACTATATGGGGTATCTCTAGCACTATATGGGCCATCCCTGTCTTAGGAGCTCTGGGTGACATCTATGCGGGCACTGTGGGGCACATGTGAGTCCTATTAGGGACTTATAGGGGACTCTGGTGCACATTGTTAAAGAAACCTCGGCGCCTTATTCCCATGAATTTAGGGGTGAAGCAGAGGCACAGAGAGGCCTCATCCTCTTCCATTCAGACACATCGGAGGGTGAGGTGTCCGCTTAATACTGCCGTCATCATCTGTTTATACAGGGTATATACTGCCCCCTGTAGGCCAGTCCTCGCAGGAGGTCTCTAGACTTGGTGGACCTTCTCCTAATTAATCCAACCTTGTAACGAGTGATTGGTGTCCCATTATCAGCCATTATCCGATACCAGAAGTAGTAAAACGCTGCGCAGATGCGGAGGAATCAATCCCACCCTGCATCCCGGAAGATAATAAAAGCCTTCCATCTCTGGAGACGGGGAACATATTGTCTGCACTGATTGAGCAGAAGGGTCTCCTCATCCCATTATCAGGGACCACCACAAAAGCAGAGCAGTGCAAGAATGGCAATTCCCATAGGCCCTTTAATGTGATGGCGGTGGGGGGGGGGGGGGGGGGGGGCTGATTGAGAAAAAGAAAATATGGAAAAACATCCCACCCTCAAGACGTGCCGGGGGGGACAAGCTGGTCCCTGTCACCGAGCAATAGAGAGATGCTCTGACCTGTACTCGCTGGGTCTGAATGCCAGGAGGAAGTAGAGAGGACGGTGGGCTAGTGACATGATCTGCGCAGTAATGAGAGGAATCATCCTCCCCGGAAGAAGCCTCGCCGAGAAAAGGCAGGAGACCCGAAGGAAATCGTTGGAGAAGAAGGGATATTTTTGAAGAGTCTCTCCTTGTGGAGAGCGCCAAGTTGGCACAGGAAAGCTTCCTGGGAAAAATATATGCAAAGTAGCTCTTAAGAAGACTGTCTCTGTACTGCCACTTATTGGAGATAGCAGCCCTATAGTTCAACAAAAAACACATGTCAGCAGGATCAACCCTATTAACTGAGTTATACCGCCTGGTAACGCTGATCCAGCTGATTAAAAGGATACCTGTCTTATGGAAATCGGTTGCAACGTTCCAGGACAAATGACTTTGATTCTTTAACCGAAAAGCTGAGGTTCACCAAGAGGCTAAGACCCGGTGCACTGAAGCCCTCGTTTACGTAACAAATATAAATCTTTTTCGGAAACCAATTTTCACAAGGTAGCATTTCAATCAGCAGGATCAACCCTACCGCACAGTTTGTCCAGTTTAAATGGATTGATCCTGATGACATGGGTTTTTTAAAGGGTTGGACATTGATCTATAGCAGGCATGCTCAACCTGCGGCCCTCCAGCTGTTGCAAAACTACAACTCCCAGCAGGCCTGAACAGCCTACAGCTATCAGCCTACAGCAGGGCATTGTGGGAGTTGTAGTTTTACAACAACTGGAGGGCCGCAGGTTGAGCATGCCTGATCTATAGGATCACTACTACCCCACAAAAAGTGGAATTATCACTATGCCTGGTTTAATTCAGTTGATCCTGATAATCCCGATCTTTAAAGGGGTTGTCCACTTTGTTATATTGATGACCTGTCCTTCGGATAGGTCCTCAAAATAAAAAAAATAAAAAAAAAAGCAGACAACCCCTTTAAGAGGATATTGTTTGGGCATTGACTTCTTTTGTAGCTACCCCCCAGAAGGTGGCACTAGTGAGGCAGTTTTCCTTCTTCCTGGAGGAGCGATACTTTGTATTCGTTTGGAAGAGTTCACATTACCGCAGCATTTTCCATTCTTCTGATGTCAGAAGAACAGAAAAAAAACACAACAGGATCCTGTAGAAAAACGGATTGTGTGCGTCAGTTATGCATTTAGCATCTGTTTGAGCCACTTCCGCCTGAGATTTTTATATTTTTTTTTAGATGGGAAAAAAAGTCTTGCATTCTGTACAGATCAGAAGAACGGAAAATGAAGCAGTGATGTGAACTCTCCCTTACTTGGGGAGTGTTCACATCAACGTTATGAATTCCGTTATTGCTTGCGTTATAGTCCTGTCCACAGGACTTTCTTTTCCGTCCTGTTCGTCCCGGAAGATTGGAGTCGTCCCGGAAGATTGGAAGTTGGCAAATGTCGTGCCCATTCACAAGAAAGGTAGTAGGGAGGAATCGAGCAACTATAGACCAGTGAGTCTGACATCAATAGTAGGAAAATTAATGGAAACCCTACTAAAGGAGAGGATTGTGGAACATCTAAAATCCCATGGATTGCAAGATGAAAAACAACATGGGTTTACTTCAGGGAGATCATGTCAAACAAATCTTATAGATTTTTTTGACTGGGTGACTAAAATAATAGACGGTGGAGGTGCAGTAGACATCGCATATCTAGATTTTAGTAAGGCTTTTGACACTGTCCCACACAGAAGACTTATCAATAAACTGCAGTCATTGAGCATGGACTCCCATATTGTTGAGTGGATTAGGCAGTGGCTGAGTGACAGACAACAGAGGGTTGTAGTCAATGGAGAACATTCAAAACAAGGTCATGTTACCAGTGGGATTCCACAGGGATCTGTACTGGGACCAATTTTGTTTAATATCTTCATAAGTGATATTGCAGAAGGCCTCGATGGTAAGGTTTGTCTTTTTGCTGGTGACACAAAGATATGTAACAGGGTTGATGTTCCTGGAGGGAAACGCCAAATGGAAAAGGATTTAGGAAAACTAGAAGAATGGTCAGAACTCTGGCAACTGAAATTTAATGTGGATAAGTGCAAGATAATGCACCTGGGGCGTAAAAACCCAAGGGCAGAATATAGAAGATTTGACACAGTCCTGACCTCAGTATCTGAGGAAAGGGATTTAGGAGTAATTATTTCAGAAGACTTAAAGGTGGGAAGACAATGTAATAAAGCAGCACGAAATGCCAGCAGAATGCTTGGATGTATAGGGAGAGGTATAAGCAGTAGAAAGAGTGAAGTGCTTATGCCGCTGTACAGAACACTGGTGAGACCTCACTTGGAGTATTGTGCGCAGTACTGGAGGCCATATCTCCAGAAGGATATAGATACTCTAGAGAGAGTTCAGAGAAGAGCTACTAAACTGGTACATGGATTGCAGGATAAAACTTACCAGGAAAGGTTAAAGGACCTTAATATGTATAGCTTGGAAGAAAGACGAGACAGAGGGGAGATGATAGAAACTGCTAAATACATAAAGGGAATCAACTCGGTAAAGGAGGAGAGAAGATTTACAAGAAGAAAAACTACCACAAGAGGACACAGTTTTAAATTAGAGGGGCAAAGGTTTAAAAGTAATATCGGGAAGTATTACTTTACTGAGAGAGTAGTGAATGCATGGAATAGCCTTCCTGCAGAAGTGGTAGCTGCAAATACAGTGGAGGAGTTTAAGCATGCATGGGATAGGCATAAGGCTATCCTTCATATAAGATAGGGCCAGGGGCTATCCATAGTATTCAGTATATTGGGCAGACTAGATGGGCCAAATGGTTCTTATCTGCCGACACATTCTATGTTTCTATGTTTCTATGCATAACAGAAACCAGACGGATCCGTTATGCTCTCCCATTGACATGTATAATGATGGATGAAAACGGAATGCCTCTAAGAGGTTTCCGCTTAGAATTCCGTCTTACGAATTCCGTTATTTTCTGTTATAAGGGAAAGCAATAGCAGATTTCAGAACGGTGACTTGAACTCTCCCTTAGTTGCAGCAATCAGCAAGTACTGTAGATGTTTGTGTCAATTTTAACATTCACCACTAGGGGTGCTGTTTCATGGAATCAGCTCTAGACACAGAGCTTACACTCCAATTGTAAGGCTTTAGCTGGTCATGGACATTTCAGGAACGTCTGCCGGGCTTAAATGTTACAGAAGGTCCAGGATTCTGCATTCATCAATTTCATAAAGGCTTTAATACAGATTAATCCCTGCCCCAAGCAAATACAGTGAAGGAGTTTAAGCATGCATGGGATAGGCATAAGGCCATCCTTCATATAAGATAGGGCCAGGGGCTATCCATAGTATTCAGTATATTGGGCAGATGGGCCAAATGGTTCATATCTGCCGACACATTCTATGTTTCTATGTTTACTGTACAGAGATACAAGGTAAGAGGCGGATGCCTGCAGCCACCACTAGGGGGAGCTCACTGCATGCAGCTCTTATTGAACCCAGCATTAAATCTGTCTGCAGGAATTTTTTCATATTCTTCTGTGGTTACAGGAAACGTTTGTGGATTTTGTTTATGATTCAACATTTAGTGACAGGTTTTTATGAGCATTTATATTGTGTATATATATAATTGTGGGACATAAATAAGTGATAAATAAGAGCTGCTAAACTTCCCATTTCTCTATAAATAAGTGATGTTCCACTTGTATTTGCAGGTATCAACATGATGACTCCGAGACATTGGAAGACACCATCTTCTTTACAGTAACAGATGGAACTCATATTGCAGATGGAGAACTGAAAGTTCAGGTGACGTCATGTTAAATTGTGCGAATTAGGGTCTATGGACCCAACAAATGCCATGAAAGTGTCCATTGGCATACTGTACGTTGTCATCCCTTTAATTTTCCTATATGGGGAAGTTCAGCCCTGGGCTTTTATCTTGGGACCCATCTTTTTTCCATCGGCTGTGCTGTCATTTCAGTCTGCTCAACCATGATCGCTACTTTAGGTCACCAACGATGAGAACCTTCTTCTACGTAACCTGTTGAAAATGTTTCATCCAAAAGTATAATACCCAAACTAACAGGCGTGTGAACTTTTGCAACCATTTCCAGTTCTCAAGTGCATCTTAAACAAAAATGAAAAAGCTAGTCTTGGTTTAAAACCTTATACCGTTTTGAGCATACAGCTCCTGCGTGTCTCCATGGTTACAGACTACAAACAAACCCTGTGTAGTCTGACACTGCAGCTATCTCTTACTCCACGTCCTCTGCCCCCCCCCCCCCCCCCCCCAGTTCTTGATAACCTGCAGCAAGTCAAAGAGATGTCAGAAAAGAGTAACATATGACAGCTACACGGGGTATGCTTGTAGTCTGTAACCATGGAGACACATAGTTCTGCACAGGAGCTGTATACGCTAACTGCAGAAGTTCTTTAATAAAGAATATTGTCGCTCCTTTAAATGTAACTTTTTTGCATAGTTACGTATATAAAGAGTCATTTACAAAGTAACGGTGGAATCTCCTGAATCTTATTGGGTCCTCAGATCTCCCCTGTAAATGATGAGCCCCCGGAGCTACGATCCAACCTGAAATCCACCCTGTCCTGTCCAGAGGGGGGTCACATCTACATAACCGCTGAGAATCTGTACGCAACTGATCCAGACAGTGACGACATGAGGCTGACCTACATGATCGCTCGCACTCCCCTGTATGGAATGGTCCAGAGAGAAGGCGTCATGGTGGAGAAATTCGCCCAACTCGATGTCATTCGAGGGTTAATCTCCTATAGACATACAGGTAAGCTTTTACATTTTGTCTTGGGACTGAGATGTAAATAGCAATTCGAACAGCCTGTAGCATATGACTGATGAGAGCAGCAGGAGAGGAGTGTACTTACTTTGCAGGAGGCAGCGACCTATCCACCTATATGATGGTATTAGTGAGGACAGGGCTGCATGTGACACAGGCAGTCTTATAATGTGATGAGGGGATGGTGACAAATGGAGGGTCACAGATCTTGTAAGAGGTCAGAGGCTTAAGATTATTGGGAAAAGAGCGGGCCCAGCAGCACAGAGTATTACAGGAGAGGAGTATGCCACGCTGATAAACTTCTTTTTCTTCTCCAAACACCAAGCATGTAGCAGAGCTGAGCGCCCCCTATGTCTGACACATTGCACTAGTACTTAACCATTGTAAAGATGGAGGGCTACTGAGCTTACACGTTCTGCTCCGCGTTGCATTTCGTTCTCCTGATTTTGTCACTCACCATCCTACTTGCTGACGCGCCTGTCAAGGACTGACATTCTGAAATGTTCTTCCAAAAATAATTCAGATTTACAAAATTTTCCTTCTTTCCCTGTCTGTAACAGCCAAGCAGATGCTTCATAACGCCGAGCTAAGGGTAGAAAAAAGACTTTACTTGGATTTTGGAATAATTAAATAAGTTATGTGCAGCTCTCAATTAATGGAGGAGATAGTGGCTTGTGGGGGCAGATGTACAGTCGTGGTCTTAAAGGGAACCTCTCACCATGAAAATGAAAGCAATCTGCAGGCAGCAGGTTATAGAGCAGGAGGAGCTGAGCAGATTGATATATGGTTTAGTGGGAAAAGATTCAGTAAAACTTGCATTTCATTGATTTATATTCCTGCTCTTTCTGGGCTTTGAGGTCCAGGAGGCGGTCCTATCAGTGATTGACGGCCTTCCCCCTATGACTGTGTATACAGAGAGCTGTCAATCACTGATAGGACCGCCTCCTGGACCTCAAAGCCCAGAAAGAGCAGGAATATAAATCAATGAAATACAAGTTTTACTGAATCTTTTTCCACTAAACCATATATCAATATGCTCAGCTCCTCCTGCTCTATAACACGCTGCCTGCAGATTACATGGTGACAGGTTCTCTGTATATATAATCTGCTCAGCTCCTCCTGCTCTATAACACACTGCCTGCAGATTACATGGTGACAGGTTCTCTCTATATATAATCTGCTCAGCTCCTCCTGCTCTATAACACGCTGCCTGCAGATTACATGGTGACAGGTTCTCTCTATATATAATCTGCTCAGCTCCTCCTGCTCTATAACACACTGCCTGCAGATTACATGGTGACAGGTTCTCTCTATATATAATCTGCTCAGCTCCTCCTGCTCTATAACACGCTGCCTGCAGATTACATGGTGACAGGTTCTCTCTATATATAATCTGCTCAGCTCCTCCTGCTCTATAACACACTGCCTGCAGATTACATGGTGACAGGTTCTCTTTATATATAATCTGCTCAGCTCCTCCTGCTCTATAACACGCTGCCTGCAGATTACATGGTGACAGGTTTCTCTTTATATATAATCTGCTCCGCTCCTCCTGCTCTATAACACGCTGCCTGCAGATTACACGGTGACAGGTTCTCGTTATATATAATCTGCTCAGCTCCTCCTGCTCTATAACACGCTGCCTGCAGATTACATGGTGATAGGTTCTCTTTATATATAATGTGCTCAGCTCCTCCTGCTCTATAACACACTGCCTGCAGATTACACGGTGACAGGTTCTCTTTATATATAATCTGCTCAGCTCCTCCTGCTCTATAACACGCTGCCTACAGATTACATGGTGACAGGTTCTCTTTATATATAATCTGCTCAGCTCCTCCTGCTCTATAACACGCTGCCTACAGATTACATGGTGACAGGTTCTCTTTATATATAATCTGCTCAGCTCCTCCTGCTCTATAACACGCTGCCTGCAGATTACACGGTGACAGGTTCTCTTTATATATAATCTGCTCAGCTCCTCCTGCTCTATAACACGCTGCCTGCAGATTACACGGTGACAGGTTCTCTTTATATATAATCTGCTCAGCTCCTCCTGCTCTATAACACGCTGTCTGCAGATTACACGGTGACAGGTTCTCTTTATATATAATCTGCTCAGCTCCTCCTGCTCTATAACACACTGCCTGCAGATTACATGGTGACAGGTTCTCTTTATATATAATCTGCTCAGCTCCTCCTGCTCTATAACACACTGCCTACAGATTACATGGTGACAGGTTCTCTTTATATATAATCTGCTCAGCTCCTCCTGCTCTATAACACGCTGCTTGCAGCTTACATGGTGACAGGTTCTCTTTATATATAATCTGCTCAGCTCCTCCGCTCTATAACACGCTGCCTGCAGATTACACGGTGACAGGTTCTCTGTATATATAATCTGCTCAGCTCCTCCTGCTCTATAACACACTGCCTGCAGATTACATGGTGACAGGTTCTCTTTATATATAATCTGCTCAGCTCCTCCTGCTCTATAACACGCTGCCTGCAGATTACATGGTGATAGGTTCTCTTTATATATAATGTGCTCAGCTCCTCCTGCTCTATAACACACTGCCTGCAGATTACACGGTGACAGGTTCTCTTTATATATAATCTGCTCAGCTCCTCCTGCTCTATAACACGCTGCCTACAGATTACATGGTGACAGGTTCTCTTTATATATAATCTGCTCAGCTCCTCCTGCTCTATAACACGCTGCCTACAGATTACATGGTGACAGGTTCTCTTTATATATAATCTGCTCAGCTCCTCCTGCTCTATAACACGCTGCCTGCAGATTACACGGTGACAGGTTCTCTTTATATATAATCTGCTCAGCTCCTCCTGCTCTATAACACGCTGCCTGCAGATTACACGGTGACAGGTTCTCTTTATATATAATCTGCTCAGCTCCTCCTGCTCTATAACACGTTGTCTGCAGATTACACGGTGACAGGTTCTCTTTATATATAATCTGCTCAGCTCCTCCTGCTCTATAACACACTGCCTGCAGATTACATGGTGACAGGTTCTCTTTATATATAATCTGCTCAGCTCCTCCGCTCTATAACACGCTGCCTGCAGATTACACGGTGACAGGTTCTCTGTATATATAATCTGCTCAGCTCCTCCTGCTCTATAACACGCTGTCTGCAGATTACACGGTGACAGGTTCTCTTTATATATAATCTGCTCAGCTCCTCCTGCTCTATAACACGCTGCCTGCAGATTACATGATGACAGGTTCTCTTTATATATAATCTGCTCAGCTCCTCCTGCTCTATAACACGCTGCCTGCAGATTACACGGTGACGGGTTCTCTTTATATATAATCTGCTCAGCTCCTCCTGCTCTATAACACACTGCCCGCAGATTACACGGTGACAGGTTCTATTTATATATAATCTGCTCAGCTCCTCCTGCTCTATAACACGCTGCCTGCAGATTACACGGTGACAGGTTCTCTTTATATATAATCTGCTCAGCTCCTCCTGCTCTATAACACGCTGCCTGCAGATTACACGGTGACAGGTTCTCTCTATATATAATCTGCTCAGCTCCTCCTGCTCTATAACACGCTGCCTGCAGATTACACGGTGACAGGTTCTCTGTATATATAATCTGCTCAGCTCCTCCTGCTCTATAACACGCTGCCTGCAGATTACACGGTGACAGGTTCTCTTTATATATAATCTGCTCAGCTCCTCCTGCTCTATAACACACTGCCTGCAGATTACACGGTGACAGGTTCTCTCTATATATAATCTGCTCAGCTCCTCCTGCTCTATAACACACTGCCCGCAGATTACATGGTGACGTCCTCCGGCTCTAACATGACAAAAAAAGCAACTCTACAAATAGCCTTAAAGGGACACTGACAGGCCTTCTGAGGATAATTAGCTCTTTATATGCCCCCCTTGGTCTTATAATAAGTTTCCAATTCATATAAGTATTATCCCTGTGCGCATTGTTAAACGTGAAAAATCATCTTTATAATCACCTCTCCTTTCTGCCCAAGGGGCGTTCTTTGTGCCGCATTTGTGCCCAGCTGCGTCCCAACTGCCGGATCCTTAGACACGCCCATCTCATTAGTATTCACTTCGCTGGGCGGTATTTTCCTGTCCCCCGACATTCGGAGATCCTGCACATGAAGTTATATTCTGCTAGGTTCTTCTCATGCAAGTCCAGGAGGTGGAGCTTCACGACCCCTACCCTCTGCCCTGAGTGACAGCTATAGTCATCTCCTGGTTGGATGCTACAGTTGTCACTCAAAACAGAGGGGAGGGGCTGTGAAGCAACTCAGTGCAGACAACACTTCACAGTAAAGCCCCACCTCCTGGGCATTTGCAGGAGAAGAACTTGTCAGAATAGAACTTAATATTCTCACTACTCCTGATAGAAAAAGCTGCACAAAAGCTGCTTTGCCTGGTCTTACCAGACCTACCGAGTGGAAGTAGTTTTGCATGATCACAACAGCTGACAGACACCCTTTAAGCTTTATATACTAAAATAAATATTAAAAAAATAATAATACAACCGATTTAAAGTAGCTCAGCGTGACCCTGATCAGGACACAGTTGTGACCAATCACTCTAACTCAAAAACAACTTATTTCATCCTAGATTTAGGGAATTGAAAAAAGCATACACTGCAATAAAATAGGAAGCAATATACAGTCAGGCATTTTAAATACAGCGTGTAAAGCCTGTGTGAAATCCTGAAGGGGGGCAGGAGTCACTTAAAGTTGGTGGAATTCCTAGGTGCTTATCATGTCTTCCTGATCTTTAAGGAGGGGAGATCGGTGCCTATCCGCGAGTGGATACAGTTACACTGATCGTGTCAGATGGGGAATCCGTTTCTGCCGACACCTGTTGCCTTGAGGGTCCTCCTCCCCCACCAATTCCACTTCACGCCAGCCTCCCCGTCTATGATCTTAATATCACCCTAACGCCCATCAATAATCAGCTGCCGGTGATAATCATAGGTAAGTACGGGTGACTAACGTGTGAGTGACAGATAATGCAGCATTTATCACAATCACTTCAGATTCCTGTATATTCTACTTACTGTATGTAAGTGTACAAAAATATCCCCACAATGGCAGCCGGGCGGGCGAGTGCGGGCCGGGCCATTATAATTAATGTACTGGATGGGCTAGTGCGGGCCAGGCCATTATAATGAATGCACTGGATGGGCTAGTGCGGGCCAGGCCATTATAATGAATGCGCTGGATAAGCGAGTGCGGGCCAGGCCATTATAATGAATATGCTGGGTGGGTGAGTGCGGGCCAGGCCATTATAATGAATGTGCTGGGTGGGTGAGTGCGGGCCAGGCCATTATAATGAATGTGCTGGGTGGGTGAGTGCGGGCCAGGCCATTATAATGAATGTGCTGGGTGGGTGAGTGCGGGCCAGGCCATTATAATGAATGCGCTGGATGGGCGAGTGCGGGCCAGGCCATTATAATGAATGTGCTGGATGGGCGAGTGCGGGCCGGGCCATTATAATGAATGTACTGGATGGGCGAGTGCGGGCCGGGCCATTATAATGAATGCGCTGGATGGGCGAGTGCGGGCCGGGCCATTATAATGAATGTGCTGGATGGGCGAGTGCGGGCCAGGCCATTATAATGAATGTACTGGATGGGCGAGTGCAGGCCGGGCCATTATAATGAATGTCCTGGATGGGCGAGTGCAGGCCGGGCCATTATAATGAATGTACTGGATGGGCGAGTGCGGGCCAGGCCATTATAATGGATGTGCTGGATGGGCGAGTACGGGCCAGGCCATTATAATGGATGTGCTGGATGGGCGATTGTGGGCCGGGCCATTATAATGAATGTGCTGGTTGGGCGAGTGCGGGCCAGGCCATTATAATGGATGTGCTGGATGGGCGAGTGCGGGCCAGGCCATTATAATGAATGTGCTGGATGGGCGAGTGCGGGCCAGGCCATTATAATAAATGTGCTGGATGGGCAAGTACGGGCCGGACCATTATAATGAATATGCTGGATAAGCGAGTGCGGGCCGGGCCATTATAATGAATATGCTGGATGAGCGAGTGCGGGCCGGGCCATTATAATGAATATGCTGGATAAGCAAGTGCGGGCCAAGCCATTATAATGAATGCGCTGGATGGGCGAGTGCGGGCCAGGCCATTATAATGAATGTGCTGGATGGGCGAGTGCGGGCCGGGCCATTATAATGAATGTACTGGATGGGCGAGTGCGGGCCGGGCCATTATAATGAATGCGCTGGATGGGCGAGTGCAGGCCGGGCCATTATAATGAATATGCTGGATAAGCGAGTGCGGGCCGGGCCATTATAATGAATGTACTGGATGGGCGAGTGCGGGCCGGGCCATTATAATGAATGTGCTGGATTGGCGAGTGCGGGCCAGGCCATTATAATGAATGTGCTGGATGGGCGAGTGCAGGCCGGGCCATTATAATGAATGTACTGGATGGGCGAGTGCAGGCCGGGCCATTATAATGAATGTTCTGGATGGGCGAGTGCGGGCCAGGCCATTATAATGGATGTGCTGGATGGGCGAGTACGGGCCAGGCCATTATAATGGATGTGCTGGATGGGCGATTGTGGGCCGGGCCATTATAATGAATGTGCTGGTTGGGCGAGTGCGGGCCAGGCCATTATAATGGATGTGCTGGATGGGCGAGTGCGGGCCAGGCCATTATAATGAATGTGCTGGATGGGCGAGTGCGGGCCAGGCCATTATAATAAATGTGCTGGATGGGCAAGTACGGGCCGGACCATTATAATGAATATGCTGGATAAGCGAGTGCGGGCCGGGCCATTATAATGAATATGCTGGATGAGCGAGTGCGGGCCGGGCCATTATAATGAATATGCTGGATAAGCAAGTGCGGGCCAGGCCATTATAATGAATGTGCTGGATGAGCGAGTGCGGGCCGGGCCATTATAATGAATATGCTGGATAAGCGAGTGCGGGCCAAGCCATTATAATGAATATGCTGGATGAGCGAGTGCGGGCCGGGCCATTATAATGAATATGCTGGATAAGCGAGTGCGGGCCAAGCCATTATAATGAATATGCTGGATAAGCGAGTGCGGGCCAAGCCATTATAATGAATATGCTGGATGAGCGAGTGCGGGCCAGGCCATTATAATGAATATGCTGGATAAGCGAGTGCGGGCCAAGCCATTATAATGAATATGCTGGATGAGCGAGTGCGGGCCGGGCCATTATAATGAATATGCTGGATGGGCGAGTGCAGGCCGGGCCATTATAATGAATATGCTGGATAAGCAAGTGCGGGCCAGGCCATTATAATGAATGTGCTGGATAAGCGAGTGTGGGCCAGGCCATTATAATGAATATGCTGGATGAGCGAGTGCGGGCCGGGCCATTATAATGAATATGCTGGATGAGCGAGTGCGGGCCGGGCCATTATAATGAATATGCTGGATAAGCGAGTGCGGGCCAAGCCATTATAATGAATATGCTGGATGAGCGAGTGCGGGCCGGGCCATTATAATGAATATGCTGGATAAGCGAGTGCGGGCCGGGCCATTATAATGAATATGCTGGATAAGCGAGTGCGGGCCGGACCATTATAATGAATATGCTGGATAAGCGAGTGCGGGCCAAGCCATTATAATGAATATGCTGGATGAGCGAGTGCGGGCCGGGCCATTAAAATGAATATGCTGGATAAGCGAGTGCGGGCCGGGCCATTATAATGAATGTGCTGGATGAGCGAGTGCGGGCCGGGCCATTATAATGAATGTGCTGGATAAGCGAGTGTGGGCCAGGCCATTATAATGGATGTGCTGGATGGGCGAGTGTGGGCCGGGCCATTATAATGAATATGCTGGATGGGCGAGTGCGGGCCAGGCCATTATAATAAATGGATGGGTGAACGCGAGCTGATATAACGAATGTACAGTTGCGAGGTCTGTTTGAGCAATGTGTTCAGAATTTGCACAATTTATTATTTAATAACAGATTAGGTTCTCGTGATCGGCACCTACCAATCAGGTGCATATCCCCTATCCTGTGGGGTTCATGGGGAAACCTATTTAATCACTGTATAATGAAAAGTTCTACAACTTGCTAATATGCTGTGTTTCTCCATTTTTTACCATTTACAAAATCTCTGCTTCCTGACATTGAACTCCAGGCTGATACATTGTACCTGCACTGTATCAAACTATCAGAACAGGACAGAGTGTTACACTGCTGTATCTAGCTCACAGAGCATTGTCTAGGCTGGGCACAATCGTGAGATCCAAATCCACAGGCTATAAAGCGTGTCCAGCTGCCAGCAGAGGGTTTGTTACAATGTATGGTTGTAGCTAAATCTCTTTTGGCAAAACACAGCAGTAGTACAGATCTCTCTCCTGTCCAGGAATCCAGACTGTTTGATGTGCCTTACACTGATACATTGTAACAAAACCATCAGAGTGAACAGTTTAGGAGGGAGTATAGTATATATCCTGTTTCTATTCACTGATGGCAATCAAAGATCTTGATAATGTTGGTGGATTGAAGCACAAAGTACATTAGAAATTTGCAGAACATCAGCGATTAAGCTTCAGTCACATGGATGCTGTGACATTAGCCAAGAGGGTAGGGACTTGGAGCACCAGTGTGAGCCCAAGAGCTGCGCTCTTCTGTCCCAGCATAGGCAGCATTAACACCAGGTTACTGATCTGCACATCTGACGTTATTCACGGGCGGCGTATTAATAAAAAATATCCTTATTATATCATTGATCATTCACAGGAGATGACTTTGTAGTGGATGAAGGTTTTTCTTCGCTCATATCTGTAAATCACGTGAGCGCCTCAGATGTGGACACCCTGGATGGAAACTTAACCTTCCTCATGGAGACACAGCCACAGTTTGGCTATCTTGAGAGCACAATACCCTCTCCAGGGTCAGAGAAGAGCATCTCTGAGACAAGAATCCGTAAATGATCTTTTATTTTATTTTTGTATTTTAAGATACTTTTTTTTATCTATGTAAGACCAAAATTCTGTTTTAATTAACTTTGTAAGATATCTGCCACCACTAGGGGGAGATCACTGCATACTATGAAAAAAATATAATGGATATGTATGTAGTGAGCTCCCTCTAGTGGGATCTGACAGAACTTCTATGAATTAACTATTATTGTGCTGGGAATTTAAAGCTCTGAAAGAAAAAAAAAGCATGATAATGTAGTACCTTATGTCTACAACTAAACCCTTTGTTCTTCTTCTTAGCATTCATTATGTTTCCATTCTATTTCTAACATTCAAAAGGTGAAAAGCGGACCAGCCCTGACACTTCTCACAGTAGAGGTTTTGTAACAATTGTATCCATTCTGGACAAATGTTCTGTCAGCTAAACACTTTATTTATGTATTTATTTTTATTTATTTTTACCTTCCTTGATACATTGTAACAGACTGTCAGGACCATAGACAAGATTTTCTGCTGTCTGAGTTTTGTCTGGACTGGAAACGACTGTGACTAATCCTCAGATGTCAGAAGTAGTAGGTGACAAAGGGTTTTCAGCCTCTGGATGGAAATAAGAATGTTTCCATTCACTGACGGCAAGATAAGATCTTGAAAATGATGAAGAATTGAAAAAGTCTATAGTGTTACTAATAAAGACACATATTCTGTGTTTCTACAAAGGTTCGTTCAGTCTACAGCATGTCGGTTCCAGTTACATCCGCTATGTCCAGTCCCATCATGAGCACATTGAGCCGACATCGGATTTCTTCATGATCTCAGTCACTGATTCCATCCATAAATCTATGATCGTTCCATTCTACATCATCATCAAACCCGTGAACGATGAGGAACCTCAACTGCATGTCAGGAACATAACGGTAAAATACTGTTAACCCCTTAAACTATGTATCTGCCATTGAAACCATTTATCTAATTAGGTCCAAATCCCCTACACTAAGTGATAATTTTGCTGCTTTCAGTCACCACTAGGGGGAGCTCAACACATACTGGTTATACACTGCACTCACTATGTATTAAGCTCCTGAGCTCCTCCTTGTGGTGACTGCAGGTGACTAGATTCTTATCATTCATCTCTACATCTATGCAGGGGATGTGGAGAAGCTCAAATTTTCAGAAATTCAAAGCTGTTTTTAGGGGTAGGGCAAACTAGGCCCTCTTCAGGGCCTCTATTTCCCATGGCAATGGACTAGAGAAAGCTGAGAATGAAGCACGGCAGCCTTCACTGGCCTGGACCATCAGAGACCTTATCACAATTCTCTTCTCTACCATAGACCACCAGGGACTTTATAGTAAACCCCTTCATTGTTAAGCATCATATGGCGGTACTGTGTGGGTAACATATACAGTGTTATATTAATACTCTACAGTAGTATCATTCAGATGCTTTGTGGAGGTAATATATAGACATTATATGGAGGCATTTTTGGGGCACTGGTTGGCAGTATTATATGGAAATTTAATTGGGCATTTGTGGCAGCATTTGCGTGCAAACATTTAGGTAAATGCCCCTCAGATTGGAGAATAGCGTAGATGCTTTCACATCTCTGGTCACTTAAATGCTGCGCGGGGACAGGATAATCTGGTTGTTTTACACTTGCCATGGGGCAGCTGCTAACCATCAGCAGCCTTTTTAGGAAGTGGCTTAAAGGCATATGATCCTTTGGATGTAATCAGAATGATATAATACCCAAAGTCACTGAATGTTCGAGTCTACACAGCACATGTATACACTAGAGAACAATTAAAGGACATGTCCCCTTTAAATAAATAAATTGCACTATTAAAAGTATACATTTCATACATCTGCTGTTGAAAACCTAGAGAAAAGGGGTTTATCTTAATGCAGATCTCACTTTTGTCATTTTTTCAAACGAGAGAGGGATAAGCAGCAGAGAGTCACAAGGACCTTCATTAGTTGGGAAGAGGAGCAACAACAATATTACATGTTTTCCATTAGGGAAAGGTTGACCCTGTATTTTAGTGGGTCAGAGAACCCTTTAAATCTACAGTTGAGTCAATCTGCATATACAGTACATCCTGCATTACTCACTATTCTGCTGGTGCAGTCACTGTCTACATACATTACATTACTTACCCTGTACTGATCCTGAGTTACATCCTGTATTATACTCCAGAGCTGCACTCACTATTCTGCTGGTGTAGTCACTGTTTACATATATTACTTATCCTGTACTGATCCTGAGTTACATCCTGTATTATACTCCAGAGCTGAACTCACTATTCTGCTGGTGGAGTCACTGTGTACATACATTACTTATCCTGTACTGATCCTGAGTTACATCCTGTATTATACTCCAGAGCTGCACTCACTATTCTGCTGTTGCAGTCACTGTGTACATACATTACTTATCCTGTACTGATCCTGAGTTACATCCTGTATTATACTCCAGAGCTGCACTCACTATTATACTGGTGCAGTCACTGTGTACATACATTACATTATTTATCCTGTACTGATCCTGAGTTACATCCTGTATTATACTCCAGAGCTGCACTCACTATTCTGCTGGTGGAGTCACTGTGTACATACATAACTTATCCTGTACTGATCCTGAGTTACATCCTGCATTATACTCCAGAGCTGAACTCACTATTCTGCTGGTGCAGTCACTGTGTACATACATTACTTTTCCTGTACTGATCCTGAGTTACATCCTGTATTATACTCCAGAGCTGCACTCACTATTCTGCTGGTGCAGTCACTGTGTACATACATTACTTATCCTGTACTGATCCTGAGTTACATCCTGCATTATACTCCAGAGCTGCACTCACTATTCTGCTGGTGCAGTCACTGTGTACATACATTACATTACTTATCCTGTACTGATCCTGAGTTACATTCTGTATTATACTCCAGAGCTGCACTCACTATTCTGCTAGTGAAGTAATTGTGTACTAGAGGTAAGCAAACCAGGCAACTTCGTTTGAAGTTTGCCAATTTTTTTTACAAGAGAGAGCCTAGTACACAAATATGTGTTTCTCAACAGACTATACAGGTATATGTGTTGTCTATGGGGTATTCTATCTCATTATGGAGAGCCCATGGTACGCCGAGTATGCATGCCAGTATTGTAGGCCAGGCTGTGCCCCTCTTGGTTGCTGGGAAAGTTATTTAAATTAGCTTTCCTAAACCTATCTGAAGCAGGCAGATGCTAGACATGATAATTTGAATGTATTTTACCCAGAAATCCAGAGTAGCGTTGTCTGGCCTTTCTCTCTCTCAGCAGAATAATGAGTGCAGCTCCGGAGTATAATACAGGATATAGCTCAGGCAGTGGTGTAGCTAGAAATGACTGGGCCCCACAGGAAATTTTTGAATGGGGCCCCCCTCCCCCAGTAATTTTTTTGCAACCCCTTCCTTTCATGCCGCCCCCATTCCTGTGGCTAGTAAAGATCGCTCTCTTGGACCAGGCCCGGCCGCTGTTCCATCCGTTTTCTACACGGTCTATACTGTCACTGTATATAATTTCATTGTCTAATACTGTTGAGGGGGCCCTGACCAAATCCTTTAGTCCTCCTCCTCCTGGATGGGCCCCAAAGCAGCCGCTTCCCCTATAGCTACGCCCCTGAGCTCAGGATTAGTAATGTACGTACACAGTGACTCCACAAGCAGAATTGTGTTGTGATATATGTTCACAGCTTCTCCCCTTTCTATACAGGATGATCAGGGGGGCAATTAGCTTTAAATATAGATAAATTCTCCAACCCCCACAAAGGTAAAGCAGCGCCCGTCTGAGCAGGAATCGCTGCCAGTCCTGAAGATGAATGAAGTGTGGAGACAAAGTGATGGCGGCTGCGAGACGCCTCATTGGCAGCTAGAAAGATGGGTTGTATTTGATCACTAGCCCCCTGTGAACCGCGCCGACCACAAAGTGTAAACAGACCGCAGGAGAAAAAATTGTCCGTGTCTTATGGCAGACATACATGGCACAGGATAAAGGGCGCTAAATCCCAACTTCCATGTGTGGTTCTCAACTGGTATGAATCCTAATCGAGGCGGCGAGTGCCACACACAGAGACGCTATATTTAGGATGTTACATGTTTATAGAGCCGCAGAGGAGCAGGGGATCCGGGAAGAGGCCGCTCTGCTCCTGTGTGTCTTTCCATGACTAATATCGGCCACTTTGGGACAATCATTGTTTGCTTTCTCATCAGAACACAGACCTCTATGAGGCGGGCGCTACAATGTTACCAATCTGTCCCTCTCCAGCCTCGCTGGCAACAATGTTCTCATTTCAACCCAAAGTCCAACAGCTGCACCCCCGCATCATCCTGCGCTCGCGCCATCCAAGTCTATGGGTTCAATCAAAGGTCATGCAGAAAGTTGTGTTTCCATATTTCATCCTAAAAAGGCACCCCCCCAATCAGGGAAATCACTCGGCTTTCCCAGACTTCTGAATGGCACAGATTTATGGCGATGCATCCCTCCAGCCAGGGGCGTTATTAGGTCAAAACATTCGGGGCTGGAGCCCCAGATGTTCTGTCCAGCCCCCCGAATGTTTATGCTGGTGGGATTTTATTTGTATTAGGCTATTCCTAGCCGTCAGATCATCCCCCAACCCCCCTTGTACTTGTTCCGCTACTTGCAGGCTGCCGCGGGCATGAGGTCAGAACTTCAGTCACTTCGGTCCGCAATTCTGTTCTGCGGCGCGTGATCCCGCAGCCTGCAAGTAGCGGAACAAGTACAAGGGGGGTTGATGGGTTCCAACTTCTGTGATTAGTTTATAGACGGGGGGTTTGCTTAATTTTAAATTAGGCTGACCATAAGTTAGGATGATCTGTGGGGTTGCCCAGACGGCTAGGCCCTTCACTGTAGTTATTAACCCCTTTCAGCAGTCACCCATTCACTGAAGTGGGGACTGCTGAAAGGGGTTAATAACTACTATGAAGGCCCCCCCCTTTCCGGTGGTGATGAGGGTGTGGCTTCATGGGGTGTGGCCGTGGCTTTACGTGGGCTCGTGCCCCGGATGTCTTCAGACCCTAGCAATGCCCCTGCCTCGCGTCCAGTCAAGCAGAATTTGACAAATGTGTCATTTAGGGGTCTGGAAAGTCTTGACACTGACAGCCATTTTGGTTGTCACCCGGCTTTCCCAGAGACTGATATAACTTTTGCTGACCACAA
The DNA here is from genome assembly GCF_014858855.1 of Bufo gargarizans. Lineage (NCBI taxonomy): Eukaryota > Metazoa > Chordata > Amphibia > Anura > Bufonidae > Bufo > Bufo gargarizans. Next base: position 47,074,943 of record NC_058086.1, read on the forward strand.
CTGTAAAGACTTGATTCATCTCCAACCAGGGAATTGATTTTGAGATGTATGTATTCATGTATTTTATGTTTCAGTTTCTCATGACTTTCAAGATCTCTGCTTGTTGTCAGTGAATGTGAATATTCTTGTTTGCATTCCAGATCTGGGAAGAAAGGATGCAAGTTCTTAGCAAGCACCAGATCTGGCGGCATCAGAGGCGGAGCTTGCTAAGAGCTCATTTGCATCCCTTTCTTCCCAAAATTCCAGAGGAGCATGTATGGCCTATAAGCCTCCTCATGCTGATTAAGGTGCTCTCCGTTTGCATTCCACATCTGAAACAGACCTAATACTTCTCACAGAGGAGGGTTTGTTACAGTTGTATCCAAGGTAGGAAATCCTCAGCAAGCTAAATCAGTGGCACAAATCTTTCTCCTGGCCTGACAGTTTGATACAATGTATCAGTGCCGGTGAAATGTATCAATCTGGAGTCCAGGATGTTTACCTTACAGAGGATTCTGGACTGGATACTATTGTAACAAACTCTCAACTTTGAGTCTCTAGATATGAACAAGATGACTTTAAAGGGAACCTGTCACCAGGATTTTGTGTATAGAGCTGAGGACATGGGTTGCTAGATGGCCGCTAGCACATCCGCAATACCCAGTCCCCATAGCTCTGTGTGCTTTGATTGTGTAAAAAATAAAAATAAATTATTCATATGCAAATTAACCTGAGATGAGTCCTGTCCCTGACTCATCTCACATACAGGACTCATCTCAGATTAAATTGCATATGTATCAAATCATTTTTTTTACACAATAAAAGCACACAGAGCTATGGGGACTGGGTATTGCGGATGTGCTAGCGGCCATCCATCTAGCAACCCATGTCCTCAGCTCTATACACAAAATCCTGGTGACAGGTTCCCTTTAAGAAGAGGTTTTAAGATTGGAGAAACATTAAGACGTTGCAGAATTTTTGAAGATGACCCTTTGAGATAAAAACCTCTGTATTATCATTTAGATTTTGGTCTCTTTGAGAAAATGTAATTCAATTTAACGTTTAGGCTGAAATTTTACATGACCCTGCGCCTTGTCTTCTCTTTCACCTAGGTATTTGAGGGGGGGAGCTGCGAGATAGGACCAGCCACATTAAGCGCAACAGACCTGGATATCCCACCAGACATATTACGCTTCTCCATGGTAGCCCCCCCAGCACATGGCTTATTATTACACAGCTTGCATTCTGCAGATATCAGTCACTACAAGCAAATCCGCCCCACTGAGACACACAGAGAGCCCCTCAGGGACGCCTTCACCTTGGACGCACTAAAGCAAGGTCTGTCATGTGTATATCAGCTGCATGTGAGCGCACTTATATAGGTATATAACATATAGGTATATATCAGTACAATATTCTCAGGGGATGGGGGGGGGGGTCATCTATTGAACCCTGAGTCTCTGCTTCCTCCCCATATCCTGTAGGGCAGATGAGGTCCTGGATGCTCTGGGATCTGCTCTGTGTTTGTGAAGAGTCTTTAATTCCTTTTTGTCCAGGATCCAGTAAAAGCTCTGCTCAGTATAATCTATGGGCTGTGAATGTCCCCTGCTGGAGCCCGGCGGTTACTGCAGGCCCCTGGCCCACAGACTTCCTATGTAGAGTCAAAAAGAAAAAGAAAAGAAAATGATAATTAAAGACAAGAATGCAGAGAAGTTACAGCCACAAACAGCATCTGAAGGAGATTTATTTAGCAGTTTGTTCCAATAGCAAATTTCTAATAAAAAAAAAGAAGTGAAAGTTAATTTTCAAAATTCCCAGCAGAGATCAGGGCTTAAAGGTCCCTATGTTTTTATAAGGCCTGTTGTTTGCGTTCCGTATATCATTTCAATAGGTCCGCAAAAAAAAACGGAATGTACTCCGTACACATTCCGCTTCCGTATTTCCGTTCCGTTCAATGATAGAACATGCCCTATTATTGTCCACATAACGGACAAGGATAGGATTTTCTATCAGGGGCCAGCTGTTCCGTTCCGCAAAAAACGGAATGTACGCGGACGTCATTTGTATTTTTTATGGATCAGTTTTTTGCGGACTGCAAAATACTGAAAAAGCCATACAGTCGTGTGCAAGAGGCCTAAGGCTTCATTCACATGTCCGCAATTCTGTTCCGCATTTTGTGTGAATGGACCTTAAGGATGCATGTGGATGTCCCTGGATGAGGCCTTGCCTTTGTATACTAATTAAGGCCTCTTTCACACGACCTTTTTTTTCAGTTTACGTTCCGTTTTTTGCGTTCCGTATACGGAACCATTCATTTCAACGGTTCTGCAAAAAAAATGGAATGTACTCCGTATGCATTCCATTTCCGTATTTCCGTTCCGTTGAAAAGATAGAACATGTCCTATTATTGCCCGCAAATCACGTTCCATGGCTCCATTTAAGGCCTAGTTCACACGACCGTATGGCTTTCATTGTTTTTTGCGGTCCGTTTTTCACGGATCCGTTGTTCCGTTTTTGAGTTCCGTTGTGTTTCTGTTTCCTTTCCATTTTTCTGTTCCGTTTTTCCGTATGCCATGTACAGTATACAGTAATGACATAGAAAAAACTGGGCTGGGCATAACATTTTCAATAGATGGTTCAGAAAAAATGGAACGGAAACGGAAGACATACGGATGCATTTGCGGACCCATTGACTTGAATGGAGCCAAGAACCGTTTATTTTACGGCCAAATATAGGACAAGCTCTATCTTTCAACGGAACGGAAAAACGGAAATACGGAAACGGAATGCATACGGAACACATTCCGTTTTTTTTGCGGAACCATTGAAATAAATGGTTCCGTATACGGACCGTATACGGAACACAAAAAAACGGCCCGTACACTCGCAAAAAAAATGTTCGTGTGAACTAGGCCTTAAGTCAATGGGTCCGCAAAAAAAAAACGGTACACATCCGGAAATGCACCCATATCCGTTCTGTTTTTGTGGAACCATATATTGAAAATTTTATGCCCAGCCCAATTTTGTATACTGTATATGCCATATGGAAAAACGGAACAGAAATGGAAACACAACTGAAACAAAAAAAAACAACGAAACAACGGATCGGTGAAAAATGGACTGCAAAACACTGAAAAAGCCATACGGTCATGCGAAAGAGGCCTAAAAGACTTTGCGTTCCGTTTTGCATAACGGGAACCAGACGGATCCGTTATGATTCCCATAGACTTGTATGAAGACGGATTGCCTCTTAAAGGCTTCCGTTTTGACTTCCGTCTTATAGATTCCTTTATAACATGGTTATAACTGAAAGCCATAACGGAATCCAGAACGCAGATGTGAACCCACCCTTAATACAAAGCGCTTACTAATGTATTGTGATTCTCCATGTTGCCTCCTTCGCTGGTTGGATTCATTTTTCCATCACATTATACCACTGCTCGTTTCCATGGTTATGACCACCGTGCAATCCATCAGTGGTGGTCGTGCTTGCACACTATAGGAAAGGCACCAGCGTAAGAATATTTGGCTTGACCCTATTGGTCCAGTAGACTGAGGTGCCGCCATGTTTCTGTGTGTGTGTGGGGGGGGGTGGGTTTTCTTGTAATTTTTCTTATTATAGGACAGCAGCTGTAATAAGGGGCGAGCAGGAAAGTGTTTGGAGCCCCTGAGGTTCTGCTGCTCCTGTCGTGTCCTGTCCCTTCCTGGGAAGAATAAACTAATGACTTGTTTTCCTATAGGAATGACCATTGTGTACACGCATGATGACACAGAGACGCGGCAGGACCGTTTTACGCTGCAGCTGACAGATGGCAAACACACAGTCCAGGAGACTCTGCACATCCGTGTAACGCCAGTCAACGATGAAAAACCGCAGCTCGTCAGGTGACCGAATAATAACATGTTATAGTCTGGAAAACCGAGGGGGTGATGTGCCCAATTATGTCAGGAGGTCAGATGCAGCAGAGTTGAGTTTGTCTAATGCGGAGGATGTTAGACAGAAGTAGTGGTGCTGAATTTATTCCATGAAGTAGTGTTGGGTTTTTCAGATGTAGCAGGATAGGATGTAGCTGAGCTGAGTGTGTTAAATGCTAAGAAAATAAGGGGGTCATTTATAGTCCCTATAGCTAGCGGTGGATCCACAGAGTTATGGAAGGTAACGGCCTCTACATAACTTCCACGGATCCTCCGCCACTTCTAAATGTCCTTTCGACAGGACAATTTTTTCTGTCATGTATAACGGAACCAAACGGAACCGTTATGTGCCCCAATAGGCATGTATTAGGATGGAGCAAAACGGAATGCCTCTCAAGGGCTTTCCTGTTACATTCCGTCCTAGAATTCCGTTATATTTCATTATAACCTATAACAGAATTCAATAACGCCAATGAGAACCTGCCCTAAAACAGGCGTAGAAAATGGTAAATGAGAGGGGTCTGCTGGCCCCTCCCCTTCCCGAACCAGACCACGCCTACTTTATTTAGACCTGGCATGAGCGGGGAAAAGTTGCAGCATAATTCTGGTTAGTAAATGATCCCCTAAGTTTGTAGGGGATGTTAGATAGACAGATAGATATGAGATAGATAGATAGCGACTGACGGTACAGACTGAGCACCCAGCAGTGCGACCAGGAGGCCGTGGAGGATGAGGCTCATTTCCTGCTGCGGTGCCCCAAATACTCAGCAGTGAGGGAGACTGACTTCAGGAGACTGTCTGATCTCTGCCCAGACTTCACCTCCATGGAGGAGGAAGAGAGACTCTCCATACTGCTGGGGGAAGAGGAGAACACAGCGGCCACAGCAGCACAATATATTACTGCCTGCCATAGACTGAGAGGAGCCTGATATACCATGGACTCCTATACCCCCACCCTGGACGTGTCCCCACCCCCAACCCTACCCAATTATTTCCCACTTGCTCTGGCAATGCTAAAATGTATTTAGTCCTGCCAATAAAGCTGATTTGTTATTTTAATAGATAGATAATTAGATAAATAGATAGATAAATAGATAAATAGATAAATAGATAGATAAATAGATAGATAGATAGATAGATAAATAGATAGATAGATAATAGATAGATAGATAGATAAATAGATAGATAGATAATAGATAGATAGATAGATAGATATGAAATAGATAGGAGATAGATATGAGATAGATAGATAGATAGATAGATAGATAGATAGATAGATAGATAGATAGATAGATATGAAATAGATAGATAGATAGATAGATAGATAGATGATAGGAGATTTCTGTCTTGGTAGCTCAGTTGGCAGATGTAGTTGAGTGACTGATGTTGCAGACGTGAGTTTGCTGTTTGGCAGGAGTCAAAGTGACATTATAATCTGTGGTTTTACACCAGCACATACACCTATCACACTATTACATTCAGACACATACAGCTCTGCTACATCTCAGAGCTCCATGTTGTCAGGGATCAGAGACGGCAGACACATGAGTGTAAAGCAAGTGCGCCGAGTGCGTCTGGTCCTTGTTCTCTGAGCGTCCGAAGGTATTACCGGGAGCACTGCCATAACATTCCTTAATGAGGACTATACCCCCCAGCAAACCCCCGGGGAGGAGATTAGATAACTGTGACCGCAGCGATAAGGACACTGGGGGCCTCTGGGGGGCAATTGCCCTTCAGGCTGGTGAGATGTTAATGATTTGGACCACCATGGGAGGGAACTTGTCTGCCACAGACGCCTGGCCACTAAAGTCCGCAGCTGCCACTCCATCCCACAGGGCGAGCAGCCGTCAGTCACCATTGTGCTTCACAACCTGGGAACTGGCTCAAGAGGCAAGGATTTGGTTTCCCAAGAGGCTCTGCAGCAGCTGAGGCCATTCAGTTATCCGCAAGTGGAGAGGTCTGGCCGGTATTCCAGATCCGATGGAGAATGTCGTCGCTTTCTGTAATTACCTGATAATCTGCTGCCCATAAGGAATGCAGGCGACACGTCCTGTGAGCTGCGACCACCATCCGCTCACCCAGAACCGGCCTGCAGGGGATGTAACCAGGCTGCTTCACCACTCAGGAGTCTGGGAAAGCTGGGTGATAGCACCTATCAGACCTAACAACCCAAAGAACTCCGATCTCACAGCTGAGGGCACCCAACTTTCCCAGGGTCCTGAATAGCAGGGGATTAACTGCAAAAGAATACAGCAGTCCCTGACAGTGGGGGGCTGTGTCACCCAGCTTTCCTAGGGCCAGATAAGTCCTATGTCCATGCCCTCTATGAACTGGTCTGCTGTGCATCTTTCATCCTCAGGAATGGAGGCCTGGAGGTGGAAGTGGCCGACAATAAAGTCATCTCCCCCTTGGTGCTGGAGGCTGAGGATGAAGATTCCTCGAGGACGGCAGTGTCTTACATTATCACCAGCACCCCAACATTCGGCGAGCTGAAAAAAAGGGTGAGTCCATTCATCAGGTGGTATGTTATAAAGTGCCCCCATTACCGGGGGTCCAGTCACAGCCGACACATACCATGTTGAGCTGTAGGGTAATTATGACAATGCCAGCCACAATACCATATAACAGGGCCAGACACTGTGCGCCCATAACAATGCCAGCCACAATACCATATAACAGGGCCAGACACTGTGCGCCCCTAACAATGCCAGCCACAATACCATATAACAGGGCCAGACACTGTGCGCCCATAACAATGCCAGCCACAATACCATATAACAGGGCCAGACACTGTGCGCCCATAACAATGCCAGCCACAATACCATATAACAGGGCCAGACAGTGTGCGTCCATAACAATGCCAGCCACAATACCATATAACAGGGTCAGACACTGTGTGCCCCTAACAATGCCAGCCACAATACTATATAACAGGGTCAGACAGTGTGCGCCCATAACAATGCCAGCCACAATACCATATAACATGGTCAGACACTGTGCACCCATAATAATGCCAGTCACAATACCATATAACATGGTCAGACACTGTGTGCCCATAACAATGCCAGCCACAATACCATATAACAGGGTCAGAAACACTGTGCGCCCATAAAAATGCCAGTCACAATACCATATAACAGGGCCAGACAGTGTGCGCCCATAACAATGCCAGCCACAATACCATATAACAGGGTCAGACAGTGTGCGCCCATAACAATACCAGCCACAATACCATATAACAGGGCCAGACACTGTGCGTCCATAACAATGCCAGCCACAATACCATATAACAGGGTCAGACACTGTGCGCCCCTAACAATGCCAGCCACAATACCATATAACAGGGCCAGACACTGTGCGCCCCTAACAATGCCAGCCACAATACCATATAACAGGGTCAGACACTGTGTGCCCCTAACAATGCCAGCCACAATACTATATAACAGGGTCAGACAGTGTGCGCCCATAACAATGCCAGCCACAATACCATATAACAGGGTCAGACAGTGTGCGCCCATAACAATGCCAGCCACAATACCATATAACATGGTCAGACACTGTGTGCCCATAAAAATGCCAGCCACAATACCATATAACATGGTCAGACACTGTGCGCCCATAACAATGCCAGTCACAATACCATATAACATGGTCAGACACTGTGTGCCCATAAAAATGCCAGCCACAATACCATATAACAGGGCCAGACAGTGTGTGCCCATAACAATGCCAGCCACAATACCATATAACAGGGTCAGAAACACTGTGCGCCCATAAAAATGCCAGTCACAATACCATATAACAGGGCCAGACAGTTTGCGCCCATAACAATGCCAGCCACAATACCCAATAAAAGGGCCAGACACAGTGCGCCCATAATCAATGCCAGCCATAATACCCTGCACCAAGGACAGACACAGTGTGCCCATAACAGTGCTAGCCTCAGGACACAATCAGAGTGAGGTATCATATATTATTGATACTTTATAAAGCGCCTCCATAACTGTGCCAGATATGCAGCCAGCCAGTAGCGCAGGGGCAACACGTGAGGTGCACGGTGGACCGATGAGGGGCCAAATTATAACACACAGTTCATCAGTTACTCGCGGTTAGCGGATAGCCTCCCTGGGCCGGCAGCACAGTGTTGAGGTGGACAGCACGAAATCCTCCGGGGCACGCTCTGTGGTAGGAAGCATCAGCCAAGATGGTGGTGGAGGTGCCCTTGATGTTAGGGGTGGTTAGGGTGCTTGTTGCGGCTGAGTCCCTTGATGGTTTTTGTCGTGACACCAGTACCGTTAATGGTGGTACAACCAATAGTGGTAATAATGAGGTAGACAGTGGTAAGATGCAACTCACAGCTTGTACTGTTGATGACTTTGGCTGCAGCAGTACAGAATACAGTCTCTTGTTGGTATTAGAGTCAATCTGCAAGTCCACTGTTCCTAGGCTTCTTAGGCTTGATTTAAGCTGTGGTTAAGGAGCACCTTGTTCCTGTTGATGTGCTCAGTCCTATACCTTGTCCTTTCCCTACAAGCTGAATATTGGGACAGGCAGCTACTCCGTCTCCCAGAGTTATGGTGCGGCTGCCAGAAGCTATAAGTCCTCCACCATGCGCAAAGGTGTCTGTGGCCCTAAATAATGGCTATTATCACCGATGAATCCTTAGGAAGCTTGTTTCTATTCCAGGGAGGCAAACTCTCTCCTACTGGTCAGGGATGCAAGTATATAGTCCGGCCACAGAAGGAAAACGCTCTACTGCGCCTCACACCTTGGTACTACCACATAGCGAAGTTGGCTCCACTCACTAATCTGTGTCATGGAGTCTTCACTCTACATTCTCATCTCTGTTTGAATTTGAATCCTCCCCTCATCTCAACTCTGATCTCCTCTCACTAGGCCTGACCTAGGTATATATAGAACCTAAGCTTTATCCCCATCTAGTGGTGGGATGTATAAATTACACCTAATCTGCCTGGTAACAGGGATTTTGCATATGTTAGTACAAAGTCACATAACATAGCATAATTAAATTTTTAGGGTAAAAAGTGCTTTTAAGCAGAGCCCACACACATGTAGTGGGACGCTGCAGTTACTGCACCCGCATAAGGCTACTTTCACACTTGCGTTCGGTGCGGATGCGTCTGGTATCTGCACAGACGGATCCGCACCTGTAATGCAAACAATGGTATCCGTTCAGAACAGATCCGTCTGCATAACAGCTTTTTCAGATCTGAGTTTTCACATTGTGAAAACTCAGATCCGACAGTATATTCTAACACAGAGGTGTTTCTATGGTGATGGGGACGCTTCAAGTTAGAATATACTAAGAACTGTGTAATAACTGCCCCCTGCTGCCTGGCAGCACCCGATCTCTTACAGGGGGCTGTGATCCGCACAATTAACCCCTCAGGTGCCGCACCTGAGGGGTTACTTGTGCGTATCATAGCCCCCTGTAAGAGATCAGGTGCTGCCAGGCAGCAGGGGGCCAGGCCCCCCTCCCTCCCCAGTTTTAAATTCATTGATGGCCAGTGCGGTCCCCCTCCCTCCCTCCCCAGTATTAAATTCATTGGTGGCCAGTGCGGCCCCCCTCCCTTCCCAGTATAAAATTCATTGGTGGCCAGTGCGGCCCCCCCTCCCTCCCCAGTATTAAATTCATTGGTGACCAGTGATGCCTCCCCTCTCCCCCCCTAATTAAAATCACCCCCCCATCATTGCTGGCAGCGGAGAGTTCCGATCGGAGTCCCAGTTGAATCGCTGGGGCTCCGATCGGTTACCATGGCAGCCAGGACGCTACTGCAGTCCTGGCTGCCATGGTTACTTAGCAATTTTAGAAGCATTATACTTACCTGTGCTGTCTGTGACCGGCCGGGCACTCCTCCTACTGGTAAGTGACAGGTCTATGCTATAAGCAATGCGCCGCACAGACCTGTCACTTACCAGTAAGAGGAGCGACCGGCCGGCCACAGACAGCGCAGGTAAGTATAATGCTTCTAAAATTGCTAAGTAACCATGGCAGCCAGGACTGCAGTAGCGTCCTGGCTGCCATGGTAACCGATCGGAGCCCCAGCGATTAAACTGGGACTTCGATCGAAACTCTCCGCTGCCATCAATGATGGGGGGGTGATTTTAATTAGGGAGGGGGGGAGAGGGGGGGCCGCACTGGCCACCAATGAATGTAATACAGGGGAGGGAGGGGGGGCCGGGGGGGCCACACTGGCCAACAATGAATGTAATACAGGGGAGGGAGGGAGGGGGGGCTGCACTGGCCGCCAATGAATTTAATACTGGGGAGGGAGGGGGGCCGCACTGGCCACCAATGATCTTAATACTGGGGAAGGAGGGGGGCCGCACTGGCCATCAATGAATTTAAAGCTGGGGAGGGACCTGAGGGGTTAATTGTGCTGATCATGGCCCCCTGTAAGAGATCGGGTGCTGCCAGGCAGCAGGGGGCAGTTATGTCCACAATTCTTAGTATATTCTAACTTGAAGCGTCTCCATCACCGATGGGAACGCCTGTGTTAGAATATACTGTCGGATCTGAGTTTTCACGATCTAACTCAAATCCGATGGTATATTCTAACATAGAGGCGTTCTCATGGTGATGGGGACGCTTCAAGTTAAAATATACCATCGGATCGGTGAAAACTCAGATCCGATGGTATATTAATAGGGACTCCTGACTTTACATTGAAAGTCAATGGGGGACAGATCCGTTTGCAATTGCACCATATTGTGTCAACGTCAAACGGATCCGTCCCCATTGACTTGCATTGTAAGTCAGGACGGATCCGTTTGGCTCCGCACGGCCTGGCGGACACCAAAACGCTGCAAGCTGCGTTTTGGTGTCTGTCTCCAGAGCGGAATGGAGGCGAAACGGAGCCAAAATAATGCATTCTGAGCGGATCCGCATCCATTCAGAATGCATTGGGGATGAACGGATCAGTTCGGGGCCGCATTGTGAGAGCCCTCAAACGGATCTCACAAGCGGAACCCCGAACGCAAGTGTGAAAGTAGCCTAACAGTGCCAATACCCAATACCAAGGCCAGACAGGGCACCCATAACAGGAACTCCAGTGCCCTCACAACAAGGGCAACTACAGCAACCGCAGAACAAGGCCAATTCCTCCACAGTCACAAGTACGTGACAGCTGCTGCCATCCCAGGACAGGGCCAGCAAGCGTGACCTCTTAGGATCGGACAGTTCCCTGGTAACCGTACGTCCACATGTGACGCAAACGCTGTGGATTTCCAACGCAGGTGTATATGTATGTGTGCATATATCCGTGTGTGATTTTTATGTCTGTATTTGTGTTTATATATCTCTGTATACAGTATATGCCTTGTGTGTCTATATAGCTGTGTATATGTCTATGTATCTGCATATGTTTTTCTATATATGTGAGTATTGTGTGCTTATACCGCATGTGTGTAGTGTTTGTATCTTTATGTGTGTGCCTTGTGTGTGTGTGTGTGTATGCATGCGTCTATATGTGCTTTGTGTGTATATGCCTGTTTATATTTTATTTATTTATTTTATGCACTTATATAGCGCTACTGTATTCCTTAGCGCTTTACAGGCATTAGCATCCAACTGTCCCCGATGGGGCTCACAATCTTAGTTCTCTATCACGGGGAGAACATATGTGTGTGTATCTGTGTGTGTTTATGTGTGTATATGCCCGTCTGTGTGTATTCCTTGTGTGTTTGATGCTCTCCATTCATTCCCACGGAATATTTTGGTCCTGAAGTTCCCATTCCCTCCCCCCCCCCCCCACTCCCAATACCAAGGGACCCCCATTACACAGGGCTGTATTGTATATAGGGTATAAGCCATACGGCGCCGACAGATGTCCACACTTTATAGATCTGTCAGTTGATATTTCTGCATTTTTATAGGTTTGGGAATAAAGGGAAAACATCAGAGACGGAACCTTCTTTTATATTTTAACTTCTCATTGAAGAATGAATTTTTCCGGAAACGAGTTGCCAAAAAATACATTAGGATAATCAATTAAAGGGTTATGAAAAAAAATGCTGTTCTTTGCATAGTAAAAAAAATCCCTACAATTCTCCAATATACTTTCTGTATCCCGTCCTGCTTTCCCCATCTTATCTTACCATTCAATACTAAAGAAAGAAGGGATTTTCATCAATATTGTCTTATATTTACCAGCCAGTTCGTTCGTAGGAATAACTGCAAATGTGACAGTGCCAGGACCCCCAACTAGCAGGGCCTGCCCAAGTGACCCCAAAAACAGTGCCAGGGCCAACCTATAATAGTCCTGCCAACCGTAGTGCCCCAACACAGTGCCGCTCTTCATTAGGCACAGAATGACAGTTATTTGCTGAAACATTTCGTTACATTTCGGGCGGATTGCCACGTTCATGTGCCCTACTAGGTCATATGACCATCCTAAAAAGGATTCTCCTGTTCAGGAGCAGTGACGAGGAGCGGCTGTTGCGCTGGTTGAATCCATGTAATACATTATTTAAAGTGACAATTACTTTTTTTTAATTGGGAACTTTGCTCAAAGCAGTTGTCACTTTCTCCCCCCCCCCCTTCCCCCCACCCCATGGACCCACATGCAGAATTCAGTCCTGGAACAGTTCTCCTAAGGGCTCATGCCCACGAACGTATATACAGTATGTTCCATTCCGTGCATTAGGGACATTCGTACGGCCTCCGGGACGGATCCAGACCCATTTAACTTGATTGGGTCAGTGACCCGCCCGTTCCGCAAAAAGATAGAGCAAGTTCTATTCTTTTGCGGAACGGAAGTACGGAACGGAACCCCACAGAAGCACTCCGTAGTCTTCCCGTAGGGTTCCGTTCCTTGCTTCCGTTTCTACATTTCCGGATTTTGGGACCCATTCAAGTGAATGAGTCCGCATCCGTGATGCGGAATGCACACGAAACGGTGTCTGTTTATTGCAGATCCGCATATGCAGTCCGCAATACGGAAACGGAACACATACATTCGTGTGCAGCAGGCCTAATACTGATGTACGTATACTGGAGGGGGGTGACAAAAATCTGTTTTGCAAAAATAACTTCTGAAGTCTGCGCCCACTTTGCAGCCATTTTTATTATATCGAAGTATCTAGAGTTCAAAAAATAAAACTGATTTTCAAATAGTTTAGTTTAAAAATCTCCTACTGTTTTGTGTCTGCAGCACCTATACAGCCCTATATGTTTCCATGGTTACAGACTATGAGCAAACCATGCGTAGTCTGATCCTTCAGTCATACTCCCTGCTGTGTTTCATCTACTTCTTGTAACCATGGAGATACATAAACACAAAAACGGAGGGAGATTTTTTTTAATCAAGAACTTGTTAAAAGTTGCTCCGTTCTTTATTTCAGATACTTGTAGCAACAAAAAGAAACATTGCAAAACTTTACACATTCTTTCATGTCTTTTAATTTAATTTTCTGATCCCGCAGTCATACCCCCTTCCATCTGTCACCTATTTCTTGCACTTTAGAGAAACATAGGTCTGCATAGGAGGCGTAGACATAAAATGGTAGAAGATTTTTAATCAAAATCTGAAAAATGGCTTCCTTTTTATTTTAGATGTATCGGAGCAAAAACAGATATCGTTGCAGAAGTCAACATACCCTTTAATTTCTGCTAATTTAATTTTCAGATCCCGCAGTCATACTCCACTTGATTTATACTCTGCCTACTGATTGCAAATTTGTATCGGGCAGGGGATAGGTGGATGAAAGAAGGGGCTCATACATACGACTGTTAGCAAATTGCAGATCCGTAAAACACGGACACTGGCCGTGTGGATTCCGTATTTTGCAGAACGGAAGGGCCAGTACATATCCATGTCCATAATGCAGACAATATTAGGACATGTTCTATTTTTTTGCAGAACGGACATAAGGACACAGAATGCACGCGGCGTTATTTATATATTTTTTTGCAGCCCGATTGAAGTGAATGGTTCCGCATACGGGCCGCAAAAGAATGGACATGGGGAAAAAAATATGTTTGTTTGCATGAGCCCTAACAAATCCATGTATGATCAGGTTTTTTTATAGCAGGGAAACATAGAGACTAGTGATGAGCGAATCGAAGTTCACAAAGTGGAAGTTCATCCGAATTTCAGGATAAATTCGATTTGCCGCGTAGCCGAATTTCATTCACGGTAGCAAAACGATTTAAACTGATATACCGTAAAAAACAAAAAATAATAGTTGCCTGATCCATTTGGTCGTGACGGGCCAGTGTGGCGCCATCTTGCTTGAAGATCGTGGGTGAAATCCCATGCACGGTGATGTATGACGAGTCACCGCGCCGGCCGGCGTAATGACGTCATCTTGGGCTGCGCGAGATTTTACGCCAGACGTTTAAGCAAGATTGAGGCGACCAAATGGATCAGGCAAGTATTATTTATTTATTTTTTTAAAATGTTACACTCTGTTATTAATGACAGATGCCGCGATCATGTATGAACGCGGCATCTGTGGGGTACAATGACGGGGAGGGGGGGGGGGGTGGGCGGCACAATCGCCCCTCCCTGTCATTGCACAAAGAAATGCGCTTTGTGACTAAGTAATTTATTTTTAGTAAAATTTGGCAAAGCAGCCAAATCAAATTTATGAATACTTTGCTCATCACTAAGGTGCCCTTTCACATGGGCGAGTTTTCCGCGCGGGTGCAATGCGTGAAGTGAATGCACAGCACCCGCCCTAAATCCGGACCCATTCATTTCTATGGGGCTGTGCACATGAGCGGTGATTTTCACGCATCACTTGTGCGTTGCGTGAAAATCGTAGCATGCTCGATATTCTGCGTTTTTCACGCAACGCAGTCCCCATAGAAGTGAATGGGATTGCGTGAAAATCAAGCAAGTGCGGATGCGGTGCGATTTTCACACATGGTTGCTAGGTGACGATCGGGCTGGGTTATAAGGGAAAATAATAGCATTCTGA